>NC_044364.1:30540407-30840407 GCF_007364275.1 Archocentrus centrarchus | reverse complement strand
GTTCTGCATGGCAACGAGGAGTGAGATCCAAGACAAGGAGGTAAGCTCGGGCTCTTTTGAACCCCGAACTGCAGACATTCACAACAAACAGGTACAGGAGGTACAGCAGGATCCCACTTTGGCAAAACAGTATGGTGTAAAGGGACGATGTGTACTAACTGACAGTCTGGAGCACTTTCATGTTGCTCGTGGCTATCCCCCTGACATCCTACACGACCTTTTTGAAGGGGTTGTTCCTGTTGAGTTATCACTCTGCATTTCAGAACTGATTTCTAAGAAATATTTCACATTAGAAACACTGAACCATGCTATCAAATCTTTTGCATATGCTTTTCATGACAAAACTGACCAGCCTCAGCCTATTGCCCAAGGCTTCTCTACCAAAGGGACCATAGGTGGAAATGGCCATGAGAACTGGGCTCTAATCAGGTTGCTCCCACTTCTCATTGGCCATAAAGTGCCTGAAGGGGACGATGCCTGGAACGTTCTGATGCTCCTTAAAGATATTGTTGAATTGGCTGTAGCAACAAGGCACACTGAAGAGTCTATACATTTCTTTGACTGCAAAGTGTCAGAACACAGAGAACTGTTGCAAACTACATTCCCAAATTTCAAATTGCGTCCAAAACACCACTTCATTGAGCATTATCCTGAGATGATTAAGGCATTTGGCCCACTGTCAGATGTCTGGACAATGCGTTTCGAGGGAAAACATAAATTCTTCAAGCGGGTCATTCGTAATGCACACAACTTCAGACATGTGGCACTTACACTGGCTGTAAAGCATCAGAAAATGATGGCTTACTGTTTGGACACAAGTTCGTTTTTCAAGCCCTCAGTTGAGCTGGACAAAGTTACCACAGCACTGATCACATCTTTCCCCGAGAATGTCCAACAAGTTTTCTGCAAGAGAGTACCCCAGCTTACAAAGGTTCTGGTTGCATCATCAGTCTCTGTAGATGGAATTAGATATTGTGCTGATATGATACTCTCTGTCGGTTCATGTTCAGGCCTCCCAAATTTCAAACAGATCAAGCAGATTGTGGCAATAAACACAGAGATCTTGTTTGTGTGCAATACAATGACGGCATGGTACCATGAACATTTCAGATCATTTGAACTCTGTGGCAGCGCAAATCCCTCTTTGTGTGTGGTGGAACTAAAAGAGCTGAATGATGTTTTCCCTCTGTCAGCATACAGATTTGGAGAAAATTCAGCAGTGACACTCACTCGCTATATTCTGTGTTGAGAAACCACAAGTGTTGTCAGTACTAGCATTGCTCTGGATAGAGTCTAAATGTAAGCCTAATTGGTAATTTTGTATCTTTTTTGATAAGCCATATGTTAAACTGAATATCTATGTCTTTGTGTATATATTTCTAATAAGCTATTTTTTTTATTTCCAAGATGGCAGCACACCAGAAGATGACCTTGAGAGTAATTTTCACAGAGACAGATATAAGAAAGGTTGTTCTGAATACAAGACCTACTACAGTGGAGGATTTGATAGGCAAGCTTAAAGAATCACTGGGACTTAATTTCAACTTCAGTCTCCAGTACCAAGATCCTGAATTCAATTATGAAGTGTGCAATCTGACAGATATCGAAGATCTTCCTGAAAAACCAACAGTCAAGGTCATCCCTCTACTTGAGTTGGTATCTGTCTCAACATCTGAAGAAATTTTGAGTGGCACACCCAGTGTAGCAGATACAGAGATCCTCTCTACATCCTCGCAGGAGCGACAGAAACAGTGGCCAGATTGTTTTGATATCCCAGATTTTTCTGTTGATGTAGCATATAGACTTAGGCAAGCAGATCTTCAGTTTCTTCGTGATGGTACGCACCTGAAAGTAACAAAAGAGCTGAAACATGAGATTCTTGAAAGATTGGCAGAGAGCATGTATAGTTACACAGCATACCCAAATAATGCTCAGTTCGAAAGTGTTGCACAAGCCCTCATAAGCAAGCACCCCTCTCTCCAGGAGCGAGGCTCAACCAGTCGCTGTAGCGGCTGGAAAAATAGTCTAAAATTTAAAATGGCTAATTACAGAACAAAGCGCAGAAGATCAGGGTGCCTTGATGTAGCAGTAAATGCAGGGAAACGAGGAGGGCATTCAACTGAAGGAGAACCAGCCAACAAGAACATCAAGAAGGCAAAGAAAGGCGAGATCAACTTCTTACCCAACTTTCCAGACGGATTTAATCAGGTAGCCCTTGAGGGTGCCCGCAAAGACTTGGTTAATGAAATGCAGAAGAGAACACCAAATGGACAGCTTGTAAAAGAGAAGATGGATCTGACGTTTGCATTGAGAAGAAAAGAGGTGGTGGAGTCAGAACCTGCCGTATGTGAGATGGTGGAACGTTGGCCTGCTCTTTTCACAGAAGATCAGGTTAGTTCATTCATGAATAAAATAATGAGAACTTTTTTTTTTAAATATGTGTCTGTGTTTCTCTTAGGAAACTGCCTTTATAAAACCTAAAAATATTTATCTGTTAGCCATTCCCACTGTCAGCAAAAAAAAAAGTAATTTTACCATGCAGGACATGGTAGTTGCTATCTACAGCTGCCTTTATCTTTTTTTGGTAAGGAATATTGTATATTGAGTTGGTCGTTATTGTGAAATCAACACCCTGATGCAGAACTCTGATTTCAGATTATTCTGAAGAGGTTTATCATCTATTAATTCCCTATTCACGGTACGCTATCCTGCTTATTAAAAGGTTACTTGCCAACAAAAATATATAATTTGACACAAAATATTAATAGTCTGTTTATATGTAGCAATGGTCTGCTACACAAAAGTAACACAATACTACAAACAATCAGGGCAGTAGAAAAGCAACTCCTGTGTTGTGTGCGGTACAAAGTTTTTGTTAAAGAAGTTTGACTAGAATAACTGAAATATCCCCAAATTTAAAGTGTTAAGTGAGTGAGTTGAAGGGGGCTTTGTGTTTTACAGCTGACCATGTCCACACCTGTGCAATTTTTATTGCTGTCCTCACTCTGGTGCTTCCACCTTCAGTTATTAGCTGTAAAGATGTAATATTGGAGCATTTTCTGTATTTTGCAGGTATGCATGGAGTTCAACAGGATTGTTGGCAAGAATCTCAAACAGGAATTCTATGAGAGCATTGATCGGCACAGTCCTCGTCTTATCGAGATTTTTCGATCCAAGAGAGGGAACATTGGCCAAATGTTGACACAGCTTTCCCAACAAACAAAGGTTGGTCCTATTAATCACTTGCATTGTGTGCAACAGCTCATGTAATGACTTGGCTTTAAGTCCAACTGTATTTATTTTCATGCTTCACATAGATTGTTGAAATGATTAAAAGATTTTGAATTTAGGGATGGAAAAACAAGGCTGAGTTTCTGAACTTCACTTAAACTTTCAGAGAACTTCAGTAAAACCTGCTAGTTCTTCTCAGTGTTAAGGGTGTTACTGTCTCAGTGGGTTAATTAACCATGAGCCATGTATTTCTTAAATTTTAGGGAATGTGCCTTCAAAAGTCCTTGATTACCATTAGGGATGCACTGATATTAAAATGTGGGATGATATCGATACCCGATATTAATATTGCTGTTATGGCAGATAACTGATAATGTATACAATATATATATTTCACTACCCTTTCGACACCTTGGAAAAAACAAAACAATCCCACAGCTGACATTGATTCTCTGCTTCAGATGAACTCCTCACAATCTTGCGCTGCATTGCTGTCACATGACCAAACAAATACCACATGACCAACCTCCTCCCCTGCCCGTCCGGAATCAAATGACAAGAAGATGGAAATAGATATGGGTTGTTAATATTGGCCCAGTTTTGTTTATCGGACCAATACTCACATGTTAACAAATGACTAATATTGGCTGATACCGATGTTAATGCCGATATATTGTACATTCGTAATAACGATGCTTAAGAAGATGTGGGGACTTTATATTTTTTGATACAATCAATTGTGCTTAGTTACTTGCTTATTTTTGTCATTTTACTGCCCAAAAGACTGCAGAGCCAACTGATATTCGAACACTGGTGCTCAGAGGACTTCCTGTTATCCTTGGTGACAACCCCACAGACTTCTACAAACCAGCCTTTGTAAGTAATTTTACTTAAAGACTACCTAAAGGAACAATAACAACTCAATCTTGAATTTTCACTCTTATACACGGTTCTCATGGGTCTTTGAAATACTTTAAATTCTTTAATATTTACTTTGCAATAATGTTTTGCAGCTGTGTTGTATGACCTATTTATCCAAAGTCAGTGTATTACTTGAATTAAGTGCCATTTGACACGGCCCCGGTTTGGAGAAGCAGCAGAGGTACTGGTGTAGGAAACTAAGCAATATACTGCTGTGATCAGTGTTTATAACAACATTATTTTAGCCACCTAAAAAATCTAGATCAGTGAAATGTACACTATACACAGAATATTTTCACTGCATTACCTTACTGTCAGTCAGACTTCTGACATAAAATTACTTTTATATAAGTTGTATATAGATTTCTCCTGCCAAACTTCATAGACAAAATCTGTTTACTTTGCTGAACAGAGGAACGGCTCTTCTACTGCTGCCTCAGTCTGTTCGATTGTGTTATTATTTGATTGGTTTGGATTCACTAAAATCACACAGTAGCACACATTTAAGGATCAAGGACATGCTAGACTAACAACTCTTGTGTTCTGTGAGGTAAAATTACTAATTTTTCCTATGGCATTTGGTTGGCATGAAGAGAGTGCTGTAACTTAATTTTCTAGTCAGATAGGTCCGTTGGACAGCAGTTTGAGATGCTGAAAATAGTATGCGTCCACTAAAACTGATATAAATTTTTTGACTTATCTAAAAATACAAGTTGCAGCAGTACATTGCTTATCTACCTACACTGATCCACCTGCTGCTTCTCCAAAGTGGGGAAAGGCTGACCACCATCTACTGTAGGTAAGTATGCTGACCATCTGTAAGCACCTCATGCAACCCACTTTAAAGGGATAGTTTTTTTTTTTTTTTTTTTATATATATATCTTAATTTATATCTTATGCTATGCTGTGTTGGGTTCATGTCAGGATTTGGGCATAGACAGACAGGCGTGGGAAAACAGATGGCAGTTCCAGTGATTGAAGAAAACTTGTGAGCATAGTTTTAAACAATTCAAAGGATAAGGTATTGTTCCACTTAGCACTAGCACATGAAGATGCTGGATAGATGTTCTTTTGTGGAGCTCCAACTCATTCAACATTTACACTAGGAAACTAGGGCTGCATAGCATGATAAAACAGATATGACAGAAATTTCAATTTGATTGTGGAAGTTATTTTTTTTTATCAATTATTGATGGTCACTGAAATATCACTGTTGTGCTCTTGTCATTTATAAAGGACTCAGATGATGATGACTCTTTCCGCAACATTGACATTGGGATCCTCCTTGTTGAACCTGAAGGTGCTGTGCCCTCATCCTCCCTGCATCTCAGTCCAGCCTCACTAAAAATTGTCATTGAGGGAGAAGTGGTGATGGACAACATTCAAGACCTGCCAAAAGCTATGTGTCTTCTCTTTGGACTTGCATATGCAATGCATCTCAGTTACCCCATTTCTATGAAGTTCACGTTCCAGTTCATCCAACAGGTATTTCTTGAGCTGGGCCACGTTGAACTAAAACCAAAGTTACAAACATTGAAAAACCAGCTTGCGATGTAACGAAATGTCTTGTGTGTTGTCAGTGAACAGTCAGGGGGTTGAAAATATACTCAATGCAGATGGAGTTGATAAAGTTGCTCTTATCTAATGCAGTTCAGTGCAGCAGTACTGCCACAACTTTTATTTCTTAAGAAAGTTTGTAATGTTCAGCTTACAGTGTTATAAGAGACATCAGTGTCCAGCCACTTGTACTCTAAAAAACAGGATTTAGAAGTGTATGCTCAGGGCTCCATAGTAATATTTAGTTGATACAGTTAAAGGAAAATTCAGCACTTTTCATGTAAACGTCCAGTTTGTGTTGATGGTAAATGTAGTCATTTGAAGCAGTAAATTCAAAATAATGTAATTCTTCCTCAACAGCAACATTACTGCTTATTTTACAGGTTTTTTCAGTCAATAGCAGCACAGGAATTTATTGCTTCAGTTGATTACATTTACTAACAACACAGACTGTACATTTACATAAAACATGCAAAATCTTCCCTTAAACATAGTTGATCTGTTCATTTTCCAAGTTGGAGATTGTGTCCTATTTTAAGGTGTCCAGTTTTTTCAAAAGGATGCAAATATTTTTGTTGAATGCTGCTGCATTTGTATTCCTTCTCTAAACATGTTAGAATTGAGTTCAAGCACATATGCCTATTTTTACTTGCCTTTTGTATGGCAAACTTTTTTTTGAATGGCTACTGTTTTGATACTTTTTTATACTTCTGAAAAACATGACAAACTACAGTTAAAATTGTCTTTTGCGTAAGTATTCTGCAAAAAATAAAATATTGGAATGTTGAAATGTATTTGATTTATTCTCTTTACAATTTAGTGTTACATTCAATACAACTTGAACATAAAAAGGGTAATAGGAAGAGGGTAAGAGGAAATGTTATTAATTATATTAACAAAATATAAATAGCTTTAAATGTTAAATTGCTTATTTGCTTTACAGTTTAGCTTAAAAGTAATTTTCACTCTTAATCCAAATTAGTTGAGTTTACTAGAAAATCGCGTGGAAACTCGTTGCCTTAAACCATTCTAGTTTTTACACAAAGATGAAACTAAACATGTTTAGCTGTGTTATTTAGAACCTAAGTACAATGTATCAAACATGTTTAGTAGTATTTACTAAAATTGATTAGCTCACATAAATGGGAAGAAATTTATATGAGGTAATCAATTTTAGTAAAGACTACTAAACATATTTAGTTTCATCTTTGTGTAAAAACTAGAATGGTTTAAGGCAACGAGTTTCCACGCGATTTTCTAGTAAACTCAACTAATTTGGGTTAAGAGTGTACTGCCATCACCCAACTTATCTCAGAATTCCTCTTTCTCTTCTAACTGACATCCAACCTGTGGTCCATTCACACTGAAACATTCAACATCACCCCTTCAATTCCCAGCTTCCAAGACATGATCCCATCTGACTCTCTCTTCACCTCCACGACACTATTCACATGTTCTTCCTTCAAGATTACTCCTACTCCGTTTCCCTTTCTTTTCTCTACACCATGGCAGAACAGCTTGAATCCACCTCCAGTGATCCCGGCCTTGCTTCCCTTCCATCTGGTCAGCCAACTCTCTCCCAACTCTCACCTCCACACTCCTGCCTTTCCTTCTAGTCATGATCCTGGCTTTGTGACCCAGTGTTTTCTATTATGGACTTTCTGATTCAGTTATTTATTGTATTTCCGTGATTCTTGTAGTAATTCTGATCATTTACTTGATCCTCAGGCCTTCTTTGTTTTGTTATCGGAGTTCTGTGTGTGGTTCTCAGTTCTGTGTCTCCTGTTTGTGCCAGCCTAACTCACTACATATTTTGGTTTATTTTTGCAGTTTAACTGCAATAAAGCTGAGTTTCTGAGTTTACACTTTGTCTCTGGAGTCTTGCATTTGAGTCCACTCTACCTGCCACACAGCCAACTGTAACACTTCTTTAAGGCTTCCTCCTAACAGGCCTCCCCTCTCTCCTCTTCCCCTGGCTTCAGCCAACAGCAGCTCATTTTCCACCCCCACACTGTTGACCAACATCACTGAAGGCAGTCGTTGTTAATCCAGGCCCTGGTGTGAAAATCTCATTCTTATGCTATCTGTGTGTTTGATTTGGCCAAGATTTTATGCATACTTCCTGATGCAGCCCTCCCCATCTATCCAGGTTTGGGACTGGCACTAAGACTACACTGGTGTTGCCCTTGTGGCTATGTTTATTCCATTAAGGGATTATTCCATTAGTTACTGACCCTAAATTAAGCAATGACCATATATTGATCAGCTGTCACTGCTCAGTAGACAAGATATTGTTTGTTTATGTTAAATTAACAAATAGTATAGAAATATTTTATATTCGGATCTCAATATTCAAATGATTGCTCACTGAAAGGGAGTAAGAATTTTATCAACTTTTATTTTTTTAAGTATTTTTGATAAAGTGCTGCAGCTCTGACTTCACTGTTGACTCACAATGGAATTGGCCGTACTAGCAACCCAGTTTTTTTCTTTCTCAACATTAACTCTTAAAAAAATCATGAATCTTCTAATACAAACAGAAGCAAAATAAACCACATAAAGCATTAGAGGATGTACTGAGTTTACATTTAACCACACATAGAGTGCCTCTGCTGAAAATGGCCTCCCCATGCATGAGCTAAAACCTCAGATCCAGAAGGATATGTGGATCTGAATGAACTTCAAATAAATGTATCAGTGATATTATCAGCCAATATTAGTTATTTGCCATTCTATCTGCATTTATAATGTCCAAAAAGTACAGAAGAGAAGAGAGAAAAATCCGTCAACCATGTGATGAATGTTTGTCCTCCAGAGGTCAGTCTGCAGCGGCCCTGTTAGCAGCACGCCTTTTGAACATCACAAACAACAACCAGAGTTGAGCAGAGCATAAACAAGTAGATAAATAAGCACACAGTACAAATGGCTTCATCCAGACCTGGACTGAGTCAAAAAGTTCATCACTTCCTCGTAGAACCATGCTCCGCCCTGAAATGCAAATCCATTTAGAACTTTTTGAGTAATCCGGTCAAACAGGCAAACATGGATGAACCAAAATAACGGCATAATTTATTTGGAATAACCATGAGTCATTGCACGACAAACCATCTTCAGACTTACAAGAGCTTATGTAGCTGCTGTATGTTCAGCTGCTACAGTTATGTCACACATCGAGGGGTAATGAAGTTACTTCACATTTTTTTAAGTGTTTATACTTTATCTGTGCTTTTATCACACCGTTCTCCTGCGTCTGGCCTATTGCCTCTCTCTCTTTCTGCCTTGACCTTCATATTGCTCCTTAGGCACCCATGACCCCCTGTGATCGGAGAAATCTGGGTGCACAAGAGGACTAGCTGCTATTAATTTTGCCCAGGCAAACTTCACAATAATCCAATGAGACAGCCATTTAATTGCACTAACCCTGAGCCTGCAGCGAGGTTGACTGTCCCAGTGATCGCCTTTCTCAGTGAATACCAAGGAGCCATCTTGCTTTGGCTTCATTAGAGGAGCAAAACAAAAGTGTTGGAGGTTCAGTGTGAGTGTTTTTGTTCTTTTTTTTCTTTTTCTTAGTATTTCTGTCTCAGTCCTCCACAGATGAATCTAATGACATGTCAAGGAAGGTTACCAATAGTCATTTGTGATTTGATGCAGTTTTATGTTTGAAAAGAAACTCTGGAATATTGTTCACTTTCAATAGTGAGTTATAGCTTGCTGAAGGAAGAATTTTTTTACAATAAAGGCTGAGAATTGCATGCCCCAAAGAAATGCAGTGTTAGAGTTGGAGGGGTAAAGGAAATCCATGAAGGTTACTGGGTCAAAGTATCAACTCTCTGGTCTATTTTAGAGAAGACAAACAACCTCGCTGCTACAAAGAACAAATTTTAAAGCATTATCCACAGATAGAGGCTGCCTTCTTTCCATGCACAGAGAATAGAGATCATGGTCAGACCACAAACACATTTAGTCTGTTTATACTCAAATTTAGATAGACACTGAAAGTTTGGACACATAGTTAAAAATTGATGCTTTTGTTCATGTAGCTGTGCTGAGTTCAAACAGAGAGAGCTAACATACTGTGGCCTATTGTGTGCATTCCACCATCCGCTTTCATTTAACCACAGGTTGTGATAGGCCCTGGGCCAGACTATTTTTTTTGGGCTTTAATCACTAAGTCATACTGAGCAAACACACACACACACACACACACACACACACACACACACACACACACACACACACACACACACACACACACACACAGCAATGATAATATCAACAGCATCATTCCATCTTTGGATCAGCACTAGGAAGGAGTAGGAGGGATGCAGTCGGAGGTCAGGGGAACAGACACATTTATTTAAGCTTGTGCTATAAACTCACACCATCTTCATCTAGGATACCACAAGCCCAAAACAGCCTTGCTTAAGTGACATAAAGACTGCTGTAATGTCTACAAGTGTGGAACAAATGTGAGAAGCCCATTAACTGCAGGTCCTCACAGACTGAGTCGGCGGGGTCCCTGTACCAAAGAGGCACACTCATTCATAGAATTCCTCATTCAAAAATCTTTTCCAGTGTACTACTTTGAACATATATCACACACATATTACAGTATGACAGTATATTTCAGTATATAAGTGGTAACTGTTCTGGGTTTTGTGCTTTTGGATTCTGAATTCTCTGGTTATAGTCTGTGAATTTTGCTGTTCTGCGTTCTTTTTTCCTGCTCTCGGTGGAGACGGACGCATTTTTCTCTTCTCCCCAGCCTTCCCTATCTACCCCTGCTTTTTGCTGCTTCGCTGCTCAGAGCATCTCTTCACACATCCCCGAACTGGAAATTAAATTATGGATCTGGTCAGCTGGTCTCTCAACACTACTGATGGCCAAATTCTCATCACGAGGAGATTGGGAGAAGGGGAACCCTCTTTCCTCTGGTCCGACTACACACCCGGCTGGCTATGTTATGGATTCCTGTGGGGATGGAAAATAACGTTCCTGGCTGCACTGTGTGGACGTGGCATATATATTGATACCAGGATTTCTTTTCCTGAATTGGACCTGGGGACACCTGGTACCAGGTCTCCCGCCTGGAGAACTGGTGCCAGGAGAACCACCTCCTGCTCAACGTCAGCAAAACGAAGGAACTGATCGTGGACTTCAGCAGGAAGCAGCAGAGGGACTACCATCCACTTGTCATCAGTGGTGCTGAGGTGGAAAGAGTGGACACTTTCAAATACCTGGGAGTGACCATCTCACAGGACCTGTCCTGGACTCATCACATAAACATCACTGTGAAGAAGGCCAGACAGCGTCTCTACCTCCTCAGGCGGCTGAGAGACTTCAAGCTCCCACTCAAGGTGCTCAGGAACTTTTACACCTGCACCATCGAGAGCATCATGCGTGGGAGCATCACCACCTGGATGGGAAACTGCACCAAGCAGGACTTCATGGCCCTAAAAAGGGTGGTTCGTTCAGCTGAACGTACCATCAGAACCACCCTCCCCAACCTGCAGGACATTTACACCAAGCAGTGCAGGCTGAGGGCCATGAAGATCCTAAAACAGCCCAGCCACCCCGGACACTCTCTCTTCTCCCTGCTCCCATCAGGCCGGCGTTACCGCTGCCTGAGGACTAAGACTGAAAGGTTGAAGAAGAGTTTTTACCCACAAGCCATCCGTCTGCTCAACTCTGAGCCCTAACTGGACCATTATTGCACAATGTAAATATTATAATTTATAAAAGTGTGTATAGTGTATAGTATATAGAGTATAGTGTATAGTGTGAATTACTTTTTTTTATTTTTATTCTTCTTATTTATATGTGTGTGTATATATGGTTGCAGGTACAAAATACATTTCACTGTGCATTTTACTGTGTATAACTGTGCATGTGACAAATAAACACTATCTTATCTTATCTTATCTTATCCGGGCAGCTGTTCAGGCCCTAGTAAGGCTGCCTATGAGGGATGCAGAAACAGTACGAACTCAATCAGACTCAGTAGAGCTGAATCGAAATGGATTGCATCTGGAGGAGTGTTGGAGTGTCTGTTCTGTGTGGCAGAGTAGAACCAAATTCGGATGATTGGACTTCTGAGAGGTAACCAGAAAACTGTAAGTCTGTCAGTAAATAGTTATGACGGCCTGAACCAAAACAATTGCAGTATTTGGAATTTGGCTCCCAGACAGCCTTGGATGCTGTCTGTCTAAATCGCCTCTTGGAGATGTTTGTACACAGATGCTCTTCCCCCCCGCCCTGTGACCTGTATGAACTGGTATCCTGGCAACCAAGGCTGACTGTACCATCTTATCATGAACATCATCATGAACTGCTGGTCTGGAAGCTGTGTGTCCATCACAGTATCCTGCTCGTCTCCGCTGGCAGCCCCTCCCCTACCCACCCTAGTGCTCTCCAGGCTTTAAATGTGCTGCTGCTTTGCTGAGGTGTTTTTTGGAACCTCGTAAGGTGTTCATAATGAACACAGTACCAGATGATTTTTTTTTAACCTACCTATCCCAGTGTATCTCTTTCTGTTTTCCTGCTAAAAGGTAGCGCCGGTAAAATGGCTGCATGACCTCAGACACCTGTTTGTGTTTGTCTCTATGTTTGTATTTCTTGGATGGGTGTTCTGTTAACTGTAATTTCCCCATTGTGGGACTAATAAAGGTATTCGTATTCGTATTCGTATTAGTTTATAGCTGTTAGGTTTTTCTTTATGACTATAATAACAGTATTGCCCATGTGTTCAGTCCTTACTTCTTTTGATATCTGGTCTGCTAGTTTTTAGAGGTACAGTTTAGATTTGATTCCTTGTGTTTTACTTGATTCCTGCCACTCCTGTGTTCTCTCATAGCTTGTTGTCAAGTCTCAGTCCCTGTGTTAAATATTTCCCTGTTTAGTTACTTTCTGTTTCATTTTGACTCTGGTGCCTTAGTTTCAGCTTTACTTTCTATCTGTGATTGATTCTGTTCTCCTGTGGCTCATCTCGCCCAGCTGTATCCAGGTCCCCAAATCAGACCTCTGTATGTGAGACAGTCTTTATAGTCCTGTTTTCTTTATTCAGTGACAGAGCGTCTGTATGTATCTTCCTAGCATGTGTGATTCAGTTATCTATCTCCAGATGGCACATGTTATGATATTGGTCTAACCTTCAGTAAAGGTAGCATTCTGTTTATATTCTGCATTTGGGCCATTAACCTGTTTATTATGACAGGTAATGTTTCAGTGCTGTACAAAAACAGAAACTAGTCACCCATCAGAGCTTCATTTTTGTTTAGCCGCATGTTCTCCTTGAATTGCTGGCTGTCTGAGTGGTGTCCATAAAACGACGTGGGCTTCATAGATAACTGGGAAAGTTTCTGGGGAAAACCTGGTCTTGTTAGGAGAGACGGCATCCATCCCACTTTGGATGGAGCAGCTCTCATTTCTAGAAATCTGGCCAAATTTATTAACCCTCCTCAAACCTGACTACCCAGGGTTGAGATGCCTCTCTGCAGCTTCTCTCCTCCTGCCATCCCCCCAAAACCCCATCCCCACAGAGTCGGTGCCTGCTCCCAGACCACCAAAAAACAAAGCTAAAATCAGCAAAAAACTATTGAAGCATAAAAATTCAAAAACAATAAATAATACAGCTTCATCAACTGCACCAAAAAATAAAACAATTAAATGTGGATTATTAAACATTAGGTCTCTCTCTTCCAAGTCCCTGTTAGTAAATGATTTAATTATAGTGGGTGATTTTAACATCCATGTAGATGCTGAGAATGACAGCCTCAACACTGCATTTAATCTATTGTTAGATTCAATTGGCTTCTCTCAAAATGTAAAGGAGCCCACCCACCACTTTAATCATACTCTGGATCTTGTCCTGACATATGGCATAGAAACTGAAGACCTAACAGTATTCCCTGAAAGCCCCCTCCTGTCTGATCATTTCTTAGTAACATTTACATTTACTTTAATGGATTACACAGCAGTGGGGAATAAGTTTTATTACAGTAGAAGTCTTTCTAAAAGTGCTGTAACTAAGTTTAAGGATCTAATTCTTTCATTATTATGCTCTTCAGTGCCAACACAGTGCAGAGCAGCTACCTACCCCAGGTTTGTTTTCAGCACTGTAGCCAGGCTGACAAAGAGTCAGAGCTCTGTAGAGCCGAGTATTCCTTTCACGTTAACTAGTAGTGACTTCATGGATTTCTTTACAAATAAAATTTTAGACATTAGAGAAAAAATTATTCATAACCATCTCAAAGATTATTCTTCATGTTCAGCTGCTTTCAGCACTGCTGGTATTTGTTTAGAGTCTCTGATTGATCATTGGAGTTAACTTCAATAATTACTTCCTCCAAACCAGCAACATGTTTATTAGATCCCATTCCTACTAGACTGTTCAAAGAAGTCTTTCCATTACCACAGGCTTTTAAGGATTTTCAGATATTCAGATTTTCACAGTACAGAAACAGCATTAGTGAAGGTTACAAACGATCTTCTTACAGCCTCTGACAGTGGACTCATCTCTGTGCTTGTCCTGTTGGACCTCAGTGCAGCGTTGACAATGTTGACCATAACATTTTATTACAGAGATTAGAGCATACTATAGGTATTAAAGGTACTGCACTGCAGTGGTTTGAATCATATTTATCTAATAAACTCCAATTTGTTCATGTAAATGGGGAGTCTTCTTCACACAGGTTAATTATGGAGATCCACAGGGTTCTGTGCTAGGACCAATTTTATTTACATTACACATATTTCGAGTAAGGGAAGCACCTGCTGGACTGCTGAGGATTATGACCTTTTTTGGGTGCCAGGGGTGGGATTGCAGGAGGTGGGGTTGGGGTTGATGCCTTGTTGGCTCTGTCTTAGTTCCCCTGGTCTCCTACTGCACTCAATAAAAGGAAATGTCACTGTTGTCCACTATAAAACATAGTATTATGTTTTGATTACTCAAAGACCATGAGTTATTTGCATCAACTTAAGTTAGTTGTATTGTTTGAAAGTAAAAATGTGCAATGTCAGGTTTACTTGGCTAGGTTAAGTTTTCCCAACTCAACTCTGTAAAGTAAAAATTACATAAAATGGAAAGCATTTCATTAATAGAGTGGTTTGTCCATTTTGGGACACCGTATATCCTCTTTAATCTCGCTTGTTCACAGTCACATGATTATCCCGCTTGTCATAATGCAAATGGAGATACACGGCTCTGCAAAATCCGCTGTCATCCTTTGAGTAAAGGTAAGTAAATATCTCTTTATTACCAATACTTCATATAGCAAATAGTTTTATGTGTTTTGTATGCATTAAATTGTGGTGGAGGCTGAGGTAAAGGGGGGGAACCATGCTAATTCGTTACTCTTACTCTGTTTTGCTAACTCTGCTACCGGACGTAAAAAAAACATTGAAAAGTCAACTCACTGAAGCGACTGATTATCAAATACGCATTACTATGTATTTGTGTAGTTTTGTAAAGTTGTGACTATTCTGATAGCAGTATCGTAAACGCCACCAATACAAATTGGCACCCCTAGCTCCATTAGCGCCATTAGCTAACGTTAGCTCTGTTGGCGCCGTTAGTGAGTCAGCTTATGGATATGTTGCATTCAATGTTTTTACTCTAATATCACTTTCTTTTTCCCACAGATATGAATGTGGTCTTGTAAAAACTGTGGGATGACTGCATCGACAAGAATCCATCTACTAAACACTACAGGTTGGCTCATGGCAATTTCAGCAGCAGACGCCCATACCCATGCATTTATTCTGATTGCCCTTGTGTATTTAAAACTTGGAATACCCTTCATAGTCATTTAAGCATGTCACATACTAACCAAAGTGTTGAAAACTGTGTTACTTCAGCTACATTTAATTGTCAGTTGTGTCCAATCACTTGCATAGCATCAGCTGTCATCATAATGTGGGCTTATTAATTGGTTAAAATCGTACAAAGCGTGAGAGTTGTTAAGCAAATTAGTTAAAGCATAAATTATTTCAGAAGTTGAGTAGATGGTAGATATAATTTTCTATTTTAAACCAATTTTGATACACTGAGGGTCAACACATAGGTATTCTACACACTGGGTATTATAGATTAAAATCACTGAAGATTTGTACTACATTAGGGTTGGGAAATATATCTAGCAATATGAAACAGATGTACTATGTTTTGGAATTTGATATGTAATCTTGTGATATTACTTGTGGAAGACTTTTAAGCTGTATAACCTTTTTCTGCACTTCTTTTTTGTCTTTTTTGAAATATTTACCTAGATAAGTGCTGAGTTCACTTGCATTACCACCATCCCACTTATCAGTTTATGGCCCAGCTGGGCCACTACTCTGACAGATTGGCCAAAGTTCTCCGCAAGAAAGGAGGAGCAGGAGGACACAAAATCAAAAACTTTATGGCTGTCATTTGACAAGGTTTGTGTATAATTACTTGCATACTAAAGTTGCTGCAGATAGTTTGCATAATTATTCTGCCACCCCACCATCCACCGTTACACTAACACAAGTCACATAAGACTGTAGCCATCAGTGGGCTTTCACACTTATCCCTGCCCTTGTTGTTAACTGATAAGTGCACCTGTAGCTAAATGGGATTTTATGAATGAATGAGTGACCTCTGCATTAAAGCTGGCTGGCCAGCAGTTGATATCTGTGTCAGGGATCACTTTTAGGGACTTTTCCATGTTCCTAATGTCAATGAATTGTTTATGCAGTATATTTCCTGTTTTGTTTTGCAGAACGACTACATTGCAACAAGATCTTGCAGCCTCCAAGCACTACCTTCGTATCTCAACGAAGACTCTGAAAAGCTAGTGAAAGAGTACGGAGTAAGTGTCAGTTCTTTTTAAAAGGGACATTTTCATTCAAAGCCGCCTGTTACAGCACAAAATAACCGAATTTTGTCAATTACTCTGGCTCTGACTTTGGGTAAGTATAAAACCGTACAGCGGAAGTGCACTGGCTCCTCACTCTCCCTTACCCTACCTGCCCTCCATTTTTTTAATGCAACTCACTAATCATGTTACACATTATTGAGATTTTAAAAAAAATGTAATCAGAAAATTGCAAAATACATTTAATTAATTATAACAATTTACAGATTGTCCCGAACTGGGAAATTGGGGGACATACTTGAATAAATAATCAGAGTTAATTTGATCAACTATGAGTACTAATTCTGATTAGAATCTGGAATCCTTTCTTTCTTTCTTTCTTTCTTTCTTTCCTTCCTTCCTTCCTTCTTTCCAAGCCCGTGTTGTCCAGCAGCTTTTGCAATCAGAATCATGATCTGAATGCAGTGCTGTGCCAAAGATATTTGTGTTTCCAAGATGAGCTGTATAAGTTCTCAATAGATTTCTCTTGTTAGTGTTTTTCTTTTTCCTTTATTTATAGATTTATTTTTATATTATCCAAATAATTACATGTGTAATATGACAATGCCAGGTCTGACAGGCAGGAAAAACTGGAGAAAAGATAAGGAGGATAGGAGCTTGACTCCTAATTTTATGTTTAATTTTAACCTAATTATTCTGTTGTAACCTGACAGGAACAAAATGTAGGTGACAGAAACTGAAGATAAAAGTCTGCAGAAACAGAGCAGACACATACTGATAGACCTGTATTAAGTACACAGGTAGCAAGTACCCCTTTATTATCTTTTTAATATAGAGAATTTTATTATTTCTGCCAATCCTGGATAAAAATGCTTAAAGAGATTTACAGAAAAACTCTACTTTAATGTTCCACTTGTAAGCATTTATAGTTTGATCTAATATCAGCCTTCACCGATATATGATTGCATCCTGACAGCCGCATCATAATAGGTTACTGACTTACTGTTAGTACTAAGAGTTAAGTAACAGTAACTGTTGTATTTAACAATAACTAAATAAAAATCCAAGGCAGCTTCCAAGTCTTTTATGTATGTAAAGGTTTTATCAGAAAAGGCAAACATATTACCAATGTCTATAGAACTGTCTATATGCTGGTCAGCTAGATTTGAGATATTTCAGTATACTTTCGGAAGGATAAGACATTTTAAATAAGGAATACAGATCGTGACAAAATAAGAAGCTATGAACAGATCCAGAACAGATCCAGTACCCATCCCGATGAGATGAGCTGGGGAAATGCCTGGAACTGAACTGGATCAAAGCCCGATTCATTCTCAATCCCTGATCCTTATTCGTTTGGGATCTGTCCTGCCATGTAAGTGAACATGGACACGGTTTGCTGATCTGTTGGAGTCTAAAATAACTTTGAGGAGGTCTGGTTCTGGGTTCACCCACTGAGACTGATTTAGATGATTTTTGATGGAAAATATGTCAAAGTTCAGACTGAATTTCAGACACTGAACCTTTCACAATGTCATCTGACATAGTTTAATGACTGAATCTTAATATCTGAACAAATTTTAATGTGAAATGTACTCAGAACACAGGCTGTCTGCAGGCTGCTTTTAAAAAACTCACTTTATAAGACATTTAGTTTTGTTTTAGAGTCTGAAAGTCATTTGAGTTTCTTCTTCATTCAGATATTTACATCATTGCCAAGATCAAACTGTGACAGACATTCTTCCATCAGTGTGACTGCTTATAATATGTCAAATGATTGATCAGTGATCAGTGTGCTATGTGTATAAGCGTTGTACAGATAAGTTTGATTTAAGCAGTGATTCCTACATTGTCAGTCAGCTGGTTCAGGTGCAGCTGGAGGGGAGGAGTCAGAGAGAAACTCAGAGTTTGTAGAAGAAAACCTGCCAGCAACAGATTTAGGTCGTGTGGTTTCTTGATCTTGATGCCATGATGTTGTGTTTGAAGAAATTCTTGGTCAACACAGTCTTTATAGAATAACATAAGGTTTATTACAAAAAGACAATGTCAAAATACAGATGCTCGAGACATCTGGGTGAGAAGGAAGGCCAATGATCTTCTGCACCCTGAACAAAGAAACTTACAGCCTTATATAGGCTTTAACATCTGATAAACATGTTTTCATACCTAGACTGGTTTCTACCAGTTTTTGGAGGGACTCAGAGACCCCCAATCAATATCTTTCCTTCTTTGGTAAAGATAAGCAATGCAGATGAGCTCCCAAACTGAGAAGCCCCTTGCTGGAATATTCCTACATCTTTAGGAGACAACATGCATGCAGTTTCACATATTTCAGACACTACAGTCACAAGGTCTGTTACCCTGGTAACTGGAACAGAAAACCTGGAGTTTCCCACATCAGGGTTAACAAACTCAAAGTTATTAACTAAACCTGCTTCCTGAAATAAGGCCTTGGTCTGGTAATTTGAAGGTGTTCAGTGTTGTGATCACTGCTTTTCCTGTTTTTCTTCTTGGGACTCAGCTGTTAATCAGTGAGTAACTGCAGCACAGGAGAGTAGTAAAGGAGAACAGGGACAGTCAATTTCTGTAGTCACTGACATTCTGTAAATATGTCAGTGTACAGTGTGTGAATGTATTGTAGGCACCCATATTTAAGGTCAACAGGAAGCAGGATTACATATAACCGTGGGTTCTTGTGATTCATGTTGTGATTACCCCTGCTGTGACTGTAAATGGTGGGGTCTATGCAGGTGAAGCTGGGAAGTTTAAGAAGTCAGTAGCAGAGAGGAGAGGAGAGGCCAGTTTCCCATGAGGCAGCATTTTGTTTAGTTTTATTTCCGTTTCCATTTGAACTTTTTTCTTTGCTTTTGTTTAATGAGGCTTTTCATAAATAAATACCGCCTGTTTTGCACATACTGAGGCTGCAAGACCTGCTTCTTTAACATCCTTTCAAAACTTCCTGGTGCCTGACAATAATAACTGCCCCTTGAGCCCACATGACAGTGACTTTTATTTACCTCAGCTGGTAGCAGGATTATTTAGAGAGCTTTTATTAAAGGCAGTTCTTTATTTCTAATTCTAATTCATAGCAAACCTTCACTTGTTTCACACCCATTTCCCTGTTTTTGCATTCCTGATGCACTACTTTATGGATTTCTTTCAAATTACAAAATTCTCAGCTCTACAGTGCACATAAACGTTTGTTTTTTCTCAGTAAAGCTTTTATTGTGAAACATTTGCAGGAACGTGCAAACCCATACAGTAAATGTTTGCAGTATTGTGACAGTTGCTGACTGCAGTTATTTATATAGTCTTTAAATGCACTGTATAACAGACTGACTCATTTGTTAGGCTTGTGCTGAGAATGTGCTCCAGTCAGTGGAAACCATCTTTAAAGGTGTTCTGTGCCATTTTAAAATGTTTCAGTGAGTAGTTAAGAGGGTGTCTGGCTTGAAACTTTGTCACTGAACAAAATGTAGAGTGAACAAAATAAACAAAATGCCAGAAAAGTAGAGAAAATGGCAGAAACTTTTAGGTAATTGTGACTATTTCATTGACTATATAAATAGTTGGATGTGTTAGACCATAAACTCGTCAAGAAAGCATTTAAAGTGAGCATTAAGGCTGTTTCCTTATGGACTTCTATACAACTTGTTTTTGTACTCAGACAAGACTCCCCCAGCCTACCATGAGAAAAAAATGCAGATCTGAGTTTTACTGCTGCAGAGCAAGCTCAGTGTAGCCAGTGTTTCATTGCAATAGCTAGACTGGCAAAACATAAACTACTAGTAAAAGATAATGAGTATCACTAAGGTGTTTTTCCCACCTTCTCTGTTAACCTAAGCTCTATGGGTGCCTCACATAAAAGGGGGCATTTGACTCATCACTTGACTCTTGTTTCACACAAAATCAATGTGAACATCATCGGTTTCAGCGAGAGGCATTTTCAGAGGAACAGGTGGGAAGAACATTAAACAGTAAAATGCAAGATTTCTGCTGCATATAAGACAAGAGAGCAATGCTGCAGAAAAATGCTAATCATGCCATGTGATCTCAAATTCTTCATTTTACTGCTCGGGTCACTTTTGGTGTTGTGATTTACTAACAGCTGCACATTAGAGCTCTGAAACTTTAAGCTTGATCCAGTAAAACACTACAGGTGACTCGGTGCATTCATTTCTGGCACCCTCCTGCCTCATAAAGGAGATGTGGAAGCCACATTAGTTTGTTGGTAGAGCAAAGTGAAATTCATTTTATTGACTGGATATTCTTGGTGATTAATAGCCTAATCTGATCAATTTTCTCATTCGTGTTTAGCTGCAATTCCAGCCATGTAAAAAAGATTTTACAGCAGGAACAAACATTTAAACATTTTCTCTCATGACTCAATAAATGCAAATTTATGCAACAATGCAGCGTGGCAAAATGTATTTCAGCAACAGTGAATCTATAAAGCACTTAAAGAATCCTGTAAATAAAAGAATGATTGCAAACGTGGTGCTTCCGGCCTATTTTAGACCTGATCATGTTATGTGTTCAGCATAAGTTACAACACTGGAAAACTCTGACTCAACATAGCTCACAAACTCATTAATCTTGCTTTGAGGCTATGGCGTTCTTTTATATCCTCTTTGCGTTGTTTATCTCTAGTTAGAGGTGAGGTCAGTGGGTATAATAGCTCAGGTTTCCATTAAATACCACAGCAAGTTAACCAGTTCTCACATTATGATGGCTGCAACAAGCTAACAGGGTTAGAGGGGTGTTCTCAAAAGGGTTTGGGAACTAAAAGCAATTCACTAAGGAGAGATCAGTAGGAACATCCATCCATCCATCCATTCGCTTCCGCTCATCCTGTTCAGGGTCATGGGGGGGCTGGAGCCTATCCCAGCTGTCATAGGGCAAGAGGCGGGGTACACCCTGAACAGGTCGCCAGCCTGTTGCAGGGCCAACACAGAGACAAACAACCCTTCACACACACATTCATGCTCTCATTCACACCTATGGGCAATTTAGTGTAGCCAATTAACCTAACCCCAGTAAGTGCATGTCTTTGGAATGTGGGAGGAAACCGGAGTACCCGGAGGAAACCCACGCAAGCACGGGGAGAACATGCAAACTCCACACAGAGAGAGGGAGAGGCCTGGGCCAAGGAGGAATCGAACCCAGGCCTTCCAGATGTTATTCTAACTGTGAGGCAGCAGTGCTAACCACTGCGCCACCATGCTGCCCCAGTAAGACCATTTTTAAGTCATTTAGCAAATAGTAGGTCCATTTGGAACTTGCCTGTACGGTTAAGATGTTCTGGCACTTTAAGTAAAGTTAAATTTGAATGAGTGTATGAGTGTTTCACATGTTATACAGGACTATTTTATTTTCACAGTGCTATTAAGAATGTGTGATTAATTGCTTAGTTTCAGTATCCAGAACAGATACAGTGTCTGCCGTAAATTGGAACAGCTAAAAGCGTCGTTTTAAATACAGTTGAGAATGACTGTAAGGTGCACTATAGACATGTAGTATCTTTTCATTGCTTATGCAAGGGCAACTGTGTACTGTCATCCCACCTGAACAGAGAGGTTGTACATTGGAGATAGTGGAGTGTTGATGTGTGAACACACTTACTTCTATGCTTATTGTAAAGACACTGGAACTGAAAGAATAAGTAATGCATACATGAATGTTGTTAATGTTTATGGAAATTTAAATAAGATGCAATCTGGAAGGCAAACCGAGCGCACTGCGTCTTCATTGCTCCTGAACATTACCTGCCTCCGGAGTCCAGACACTGGTGGTGGTGGTGAAGATGGAGGTTTGGATGGCGTGAGTGATTTGGATGAGGTGAAGATGGGGATGAGGAAGAATGACAGGTACGCAGTGAGATTTAAAGTATGCAAAGTGGAGACTGATTGGCTTGAAGTACTAGGTGGGCAGAAAGATGATTGGACTAGAGCGATGATGTCAGCTTTGAGTTTGACAGCATGGAAAATTGATGTGAAGAATAAATTAGTAGCCGAATACCAGGAAAGCACAGAAGTGAATACAGATCTTCCTTATTGAACTTACACACGCTTTATATGATTGAGTCAATAATCTAAAGCAGGGGTCTCAAACTCCTGGCCCGCAGGCCACTTCTGGCCCCCGGCCCTCCTGCTTCTGGCCCGCGAATTGATGTCAAACTTAGAATACAATTTGGCCCTTTAAGTTACTTTAAAAAATAAAAAATTCCCTTTCCCCTGCAATTAAGACAACCATTTGTCATGTAATTCAAATCAGATATCCCCAGGTACGGCCCAAAGGTCATTTGGTACTGGGCCGCACTGAAAAGAAAATACTTAAAGTATTTTTGTTTTTTCGTCTGAACGAACCGGCTACTTTTACTTTCTTACTTTGAGTACATTTCAGAGCTTGTACCTTTTTACTTTTACTTAAATAAAGAAGTACAAATAAAGAAGTACACAAGTACTTGTACTTTAGTACAGAATCTCTGTACATATGCCACCTCTGTGTGTGTGTGTGTGTGTGTGTGTGTGCGTATATATAAACAACACAGTGGCCCTCCACTGAGATGACAGAACCAGTAGGGGCCCCCAGGTGATCTGAGTTTGAGACCCCTGATCTAAAGTAATCTTAAACCTGAAGGCTACTTACTTCTCTTGCAGGTGAGCTTGGCTCAACAAGCGTCTTCCGTTCTGCTGGTCTTTACTCACTCCCTCTCTATCTACTCTTTTGCTGGCCTCCTTCTCAGTAGCTATCCCTTCACTGCAGGTAATTACAGAGCAGTGGCACCATGGTCAGTAAAAAAGGCAAGGCCAACAACTCCAGGGAAAGGCACATGATCCATTAGCTGAGCACCGGGCTCGACGGCCCATTCCTCATTCCCATTTGTCTTTCCCTAAAACCCCTCTACTCTTCTTATTCCACTCTACTCCAGACATCATCTTCTGCTCCTCCAAAGGCACAGATTTGAGCAAATAAAAAAAAAAAGATATTCTTGAGAGTTACAGAGCTTTTTTACATACCTGAATAACACTGCATGCTCCTTGATAGCCAGGCAGTCAGTATGCACTCTTAACTGAATCATTCACCATGGGAATTTTGACAAAACAGACCTCAGCTGCTTTGAATTCAATAAAAGCAAATGGAATATATTTCAAATATGCTGGTACTCCCTCCAAAGAATATATCTGGCCTACTGAGAGGTGCAGCTGAAATAGATTCAAAGAGTTTTCTTTTTCATATTTTTTTAATGTAGCTGCAACTCTGTGATGATGGAAACACAGACGGAGGATCAGCAACCTTCAGAAAACTCCCACAATGGATTTGCTCAATATTAATTGACATCAAAATCGTCTTGTGGCAGCAACAGCCTCGTGCGAGACAACATGGGCGTTCAAACAGTGTGAGCAAGGCAAGCTTTCCCAGTGAAATCTAAAAAATATACATCAGTTAAAAGACACCAAAAAGCAGTGTCTCCATACAAAACAAACAGCTTTCTGTCTAAATGATCTTATGTTGACTGTTTGAATCCATCCTGTAAATTTCTTCCATCTTGTTGGCTATTTTCTCTTGAACCTAGCTGGAATCTGTGGCTTGTCATTTTCATGGGAGTACCCATGTCCTGCTAATAAAGCCTGCACTTTGTCAAGCAGACAAACCAGCAGGAACACGTTGTACATAAATTCACTGAGCTCAGTGAATTCCAGCATGGTACCAAGGAACTCTTAATGCTTCAGCATACCAAGACATTTGGGACAATTTGATGCTCCAACGTTGTGGGAACAGTTTGGGGATGGCCCCTTCCTGTTCCATCATGACTGCACACCAGTGCACAAAGCAGCTCCATAAAGACATGGATGAGCCAGTTTGGTGTGGAAGAACTTGACTGGCCTGCACAGAGTCCTGACCTCAGCCTGATAGCACACCTTTGGGATGAATTAGAGTGGAGACTGTGAGCCAGGCCTTCTCTCCAACATCAGTGTCTGACCTCACAGATGTGCTTCTGGAAGAATGGTCAGAAATTCCCATAAACACTCCTAAACCTGTGGAAAGCCTTCCCAGAAGAGCTGAAGCTGCAAAGGGTAATAATAAGTAGTTTAGCACTGATTAAAAGCCTTTTTTTGCATAATAAGTACTTATACTTTTGATAATTGAAGTAAAGGCAGGAAAGAGTGCTGCAAGATTCAGGAGACATCATCATATATGAAGAAATAAAACTATATATATATATATATATATATATATATATATATATATATATATATAATTTTTTTTTCCCCTGCTGGACTTTCTGCAGCAGTCAGTGACAACACTGCTGCACAATGACTCATGAATCACAATAGCAAGTTATTTTTGAAACCTTTGCAAATGATGATTGAATTTCATATCTGTCTGCATTGCTGCCACTCAAATACCTGCTGTATTGCTGTGAGTCTCACGGTTGTACTTGTGTCTAAGACAAGCCTTTAGTAAAAGAAAAACAGAAAAAAGGTCAATACAGGCTGTGCAACTAACAGGTAAATGCATTCAAACCATAAGCAAAACAAAACCTGTGCCATGACCTCAAGAACTCTATCAGTTATCCTTATTGTCCTTATTGTTAACGATAACTCAGCCTTTTTCAATCGAGAAAATCGTTAAGTGGCTTTTAGCAGTGACTTTGACAGAACTGCAGCATCATTCCAATCCTGAAGAAAATCAAGTGTTGTCTCTCATGCATGAAACAATTTTCCTGAATTTTAGGCAAAGCCAAATTCAAAGCAATCAATTCGGATTCCCTTTCACCAGTGGACAAAAAATATATTGTTGAAAACATCAGAAAAAATGAGAACTCTTCCTTACTTTACCCCTGATTTAATTTTTGAAATATATAGATTTATTGAACATTGAACAGTAAAAGAGCCAGTAATTGCTTTGATGTAATGAGTGATGACCTGGTAATACATATATTCTTATATCACATGCATAAATGTATGTGCATGAATTTTCCTGATGCGACTGTGAAAAATTACAGCTGTTGAGCTTTCATCTTTCTGCTGGCCTCCTGGTTTCTCTGTTTCTTTTTATTCTTTGGTAAATTCCACAGAAGAAATCAATTCTGCTGACCCTAATCTAAAACATGACACAAGGATTAATAACTTGCCTTATATGGAATATGCACAAGTTTCTGTCAACCAGATGAATAGTCTACAGTCCAACTGAAATAACACATGAGGAAATCTTTAATCATTAGGTCAAGGTGGGGAATCCTTGCTTCATTCACATAGGAAAATGGCCTGGTTTATGTTTAGGAGAGAATGCAACATTTATATAACTCAGCATTTGTATTCTACTTCCTTCACATTATAATATATAGATGCGTATGTTACTATTACACATGAAATCTCCATATATTTCACTGCCTGCCAGCTCCTCAGACATGAGCATGAGTTTAACAGCCAGACTCAGCTCACAGTTACATCTGAAGCTGCAGCCACACTGAAAATGATTTGCTCATCATGCACAGCTTTCAAGCTCACAGCTGGTCATTCGCAGACATTCCAGGCTCCAGTAGCCTAGGTAACCCCTAGTAGGCCATATGTCAATCAGCTGTATCCTGCGCTCTTATTGGTAGTTGCTTCAGTCATTCATCTGGAAGATAAGAAAACTTGGGTCCTGCCCACTTCTCATCCCTGAGGTTATTTATTTTGTCGCTTTAATAATGGAATGTCATTCACTTTGTATGCTCTCTGGTCACCATGTAGCTTCCAGTTTGGGTCCAGACCCCTGAAGGTTCTTATCTATGTGACATCTTATGGTATCATGGTGAGGTCTAACAAACACCTGGCAATGGGCTAAAATTACCTGTTTTTAGACTTGTTTTAATTTGGGCACCTATAACAGCTTAGAATAGTATTGTATCATTTTTAATTTCATGACAGTAATGTATAAAAAATGCCTAAAAAACTTAATTCAGTCAAAGCAAATTAGGAGACCTTAGGATGAGTTTGCCTTGAAGCCACTTAGCAGCAGGTTCAAATATTTCCTTTATTTATCCAGGTAAAAAGAGTCACAGAGATCGCAACAATAACATGTGTAAAGAATAAAAGACAACATTAATTACAGGGGAGTAAACAACAAAAATCTGAATCATACACAAACATACAAATTTTGCCTTTAGGCACCTACAATACCTTCAACCTATAATTTCAATTTCACAATAGTAGCATCTAATTTATATCCACAAAAACAGAATTATAAATGACCTATAATAATATCATCATGCTGCCCAGCAATCACCCAGCAATGGACTAAAAGGATCATTTATGCACCTACAACACCTTATAAAAACATTATATCATTTATTATTTTACTAGACAACAGCACAAACAGACCAAACAGTATTCTAGCATGGGGATACACTAGTTTCTTCTTCTTCTTTGTCCTGCTCTCTTCAGGGCTCACCAGCGTGGATCACCTGCCTCCATCTCACCAGCATCATCCTCTGTCCTTCACTACATCCATGAACCTCAGTTGTCTTCCTCTTTCCCTTCTGTTTGGCAGCTCCACATTAAACACCCTTTGTCCAGTATCTCTACTGCCCCTCCTCTGCACATCTCCAAACCATCTCAGCCTTGCCTCTCCAACTTTATCTCCAATCCACTCAACCTGAGCTTTCACTCAGATGTACTCATTCCTGTTGTCCATCCTGGTCACCTCCAGTCACAATCTTAACATCTTCAGTGCTGCCTCCTGTCTTTTTGTTAGTGCCATACATCACAGCAGGTCTCACTGCCATCTTGTAAACCTTCCCTTTCACTCTTGCTGCTCTCCTTTCATCACAAATCACCCCTGATACTCGACTCCACCTGCTCCCCCTGCCTGCAGTCTTCTTCACCTCTCTTGTGCACTGTCCATTGCTTTGGATGGTTGACCTTAGGTATTTAAACATCTCCACCTCCACCTCTTCAGACTCTCTTCCACCTGTTCTCTACTCACACTACAGATCACAAACTGTTAACATCACAGTCCACAGAGACTCCTGCCTGACTTCATCTGTCAACCTGTCCAATACCACTGCAAAGAAGATGGGGCTCAGAGCAGATCCCCGATGTAATCCCACCTCCACCTCAAACCCATCTGTCACTCCTGCCGCACACCTCACCACTGTCTTGCTGGATCCACAAAGACACAGTGCAGCTCCTGACTTTGTGTCATGGTCCTGAGCCGGTGGCCCATTGTTTTGAGTTCCTTTTTGTTTAGTTCTATTTGGTTGTAATTTTGGGTTGTGTTTTATAATTTAGTTTTCTCAGTTTGTTGTGTCTTTGTGTAATGTCTGCTCCCTTGTCACATCTTCTGTGTTAGGTCTGTGTGTCACTTCCTGTTTTATTTTGGTAGTCTCGTGCTCCTTGTGTGTTGTGTTCAGTTTACTTCCCATGTGTTATTAGGTTCATTTGTTTCACCTGTTGTTCCCTGTTGTTTCCACTCTCCCTGATTTCTTCGTGTGTATTTTAGCCGTTAGTTTTCCTCTGTACTTTGTTCGGGTCCGCGTCTTTTCCACATCTACAGTATGTGGATGTCTGCTGTGTGTTTTGTTTTTGAAATTTGAGGTTTCAAGTTTCTAGTTTTGGGTTTGATATTTCGAGGTCTTTGTGTAAAAGCATTAACAATAAAATTTATGTACAAAATCTGTTCTGAGGTCCTCCCTGCTTTGCCTGCAACAGCCGTGACACTTTGTCCATACTTCTCCATCAACACGTTCAAAGAAACATCACATCTGTAGTAACAATGGGTTAAAATGACCTTTTTCAACATGACGCCATACTGCTGCTCACTGATCATTAACTTTCTTCTCAGCCTAGCTACATCAGCTCTTTCCCATATCTTCATGGAATGACTTATTACCTTTATCCCTCTGTAGTTACTACAGCTCTACACATTACCCTTGTTCTTGAAATCAGTACCAGTACACATCTTTTCCATTGCTCAGACATCATCTCACTCTCCATGAATTGAAACAATCTGGTTAAAAAGTCCACTGCCTTCTCTCCTAGACACCTCCATGCTGCTGCAGATATGTCATCTGCACCTTTCCACTCTTCATCCTCTGGTGCCCTCACTTCCTCTTTACTAATCTTCTGCACTGCAGTAATAAACATCTTGCTACTGTGGTTGGCACCACTACAAGAGAACAGTTATTATTAAGCCCAAATGTAGAGATTATGGGCTAGTTTTTACATGCAAATAGCTAGCAAAGATTTCCATTCAAAACAAGCACTGAAGGCCAGCAGAGCTGTTCACCTAATGCTTTGAACTGTATCAATATAAGACATTCGAAGTTTCCACGGTATTAATTTTATGCTTTGGTAAACTAACTGTCTATTCAGTCTCTTTACTCCTCATCCATTTGGAGATAACACAAGGAGACAGACAGCCATGTACACCTATGGCCAATTTAGAATGACTAATTAAGTTAACATGCTTGTCTTTTGAAGGTGGAAGGAAGCCAGAGTACAGTGGCGTGAGCAGGGAGAATATGCAAACTCCACAGAGAGGGGCTTCCAGGGCTTTCTGCTATGAGGCAACCACTGTTCCACCCTCCCTGCCTCCTCAAATATATTTGCTTACAGTTGTACATAAGAGTTTTAGACAGTTATGTTTAAACCATTTACTCCTAAATAGTGTCAAACAAGATGGAAGATTTACATCAGAAAGCACAGTGACGGAATTTAGAGAGCATCTCAAAGATCCAGGAAGCAGATTATTTAATAAGGAATGACTTTCTTTTTAAAACGAGTATTTATACAGATACATAATATACGCACAATGCAAAACTCTCACCATCATGATGTTATGTTTGCAGACAAACATTTGCTGAATAAAGGCTAACTGGTTATTAAGAGCTATTTTTAGGCAACTGAAACATCTTGCCCTTTAAAAATTCACAATATCGCACAGATGCAAAACACAAGAACACAATGCACTCTTTAGAAGGCAGTCCACTTATAGTTTAAGTCAACATGCAGTTTTCTGAAATCGTGGTTTCAATGAGTCACATTTTTCTTATATATTTGCATGTTACAGCGATCCTTTATTTAAAATTATTCCCAGATGGATATACAGTCCCATTTTACACTGACGTTTAAGATAATTGGGAGCAAGCATTTTCTCCCTCATTGCCGTTCAAGGAAATGTCAGTCAGCATTAGCATACTCATTTATAGAGTTCTACAGCTGTCCCTGGCTGCTACCTCACCAACCCTCGCTCTCAGTGCACCCAGCCACCCCTTTCAAGGAGGGTTATCGTGGTGATGATGAAAAATGACTCCTAAAAAAACCTGATGTGACACATTATCTCAATATTAAGGGAGTTTGAGCGAATAATAAGTTTGGCTTATTAATAAAGGTATGAAAGGCTAAGAAGCTGCCAAGTGAAGTTAAATGCCACTGTCAATCTCAGCATGAGTCACTTTTGACTTCAAAGGACATTTCAAATGAGTCAAGTCAAAGTATTTATGGAGGCACCAGCGTCCCAGCGGAGCTCATAACTGTCATGTGACAGGCAGAGATTTTCTTCTGAAATTTGTTAGATAGTGCCTCGAAGCTTCAACGTTTGCTGAGCATAATTAGTCCATATTCTCTGAATATGGATGCATGTGTGATTGAACGCTGATCGATGTGTGTGTGTGAGCACCTTCTAATTTAACCATTAGTCCATCAGCAGATACAAAAACCGTGATCACCCTGCATCGTTCTCTATAAGATAACTTTAAAGAAAAGAAAGAGAGCTTTGAATTCCCTACTCGCTTTTCATGAATAAATGATGAGGTGTGTTTGAATGAATCCAAGTCCTTTCTTTGTGTCCTTTCTAAAGTTCGCTAAATGGCAGACATGGTGGTACATTCCCTTCTATGAGCTAGGTGCTGCTAATCTGATGCTGGGATATTATCTAGCTGAGCTATTCACTGTATCCCCTTGTCAGAAAGGCTTCTTTGGTGGAAGCTGTTGATAGCCTTCAGATCTGGGCACACGGAGCTGTAAGTATAAACTTAATAAAGAAAGTATTCACTGCTTTCTTCTTGCTGAGCCTTGAGTTTTGGCTGTCTTTCTTCTTTGCTGCTATAAAAATAACAGAAATGCCACCCTACATAAGCAGTCCCAGGCATCATGTGGTCATCTGAAAACAAAAGGTCACTCTCACATACATCCCAGCAAGCAGTAAATGACATTATGTTTTTGTGCATAGACTTCTATATTTACATTTACTGTACTGATTCTGAGTGCATGACAGGCACGCACTTCACATGTCTAATTGAATGGGTATTAAACTGTCGTTTAATACTTTGGCAGCTAAGGGGGCAAATGAGCTTGCAGAAATCTTACAGAAAAGGAAATGAGGACATAAGGGACGTGTCTTAGATCTCCGTGGAATAGACTCATGGGAAAGACTAGCAAACGATAGTTCCAGTCACAGCTCATGCCCAAGCTTAACAAAGTCAGAGTCAATGAGCAAGAGAGAAACAGGGCAGAGGAGAGAATGGCAGCTCACTCAATGAGAGTCTGGGGCAAAGATAAGACAAGAATTAGCAGTTAATTTGTGGAGAAATTAATCCGTTTTCAGCATGAATCAGAGCCTAACTCTTTGGCATTGTTCAAGGCAGTGAGCACTCCTATCTCATGTCCCCAGATATTTGCAGGTCAGTACAGAGGAGAGGATTTCAATTTGGTCACTGATGTTGGATCAAGAATGGGAAGACACAAAAGAAGTCTTTGTTCCGGCGAGGGGTGCTCTGGAAATGGCACATATCATCTCGGGAGTGGTTTCACAGCTGCTAACGTGCACCATCTCGGCGTGTGTCTTCTAAGTTGTTTTTCGTGGAGGGAAATTGAAGGCCACACCATAGTAAAACTGAACAAACTGTAATTGGAGCAGCCTCTATTTGATATTGAGCATTTAATCTCACATCATTAATGCAGTGCCATTTAAAAAGCCTCAGCATCTCCTGAATATAGAGAAGGTGACATTTAAAAGGCCTCCAGTTCTCTGCCGACACCAAATATTTCGCCAGATACTCAAATTAATTCACTGATGACTTGCCTTTAGATACAAGCTGCACAACGCAGAAATACAAGAGAATTTTATGAAATTATTATACACCAGGCAAGGTTATGCAAAATCACCTTTGGCTTCTGTTTTCCTTTGCTCAACTAAAGACTTTAAAATGAGACTGCAGTAGCCTGGTAATATTGGAGTATGTGCATGTGTGTGTGTGTGTGTGTGTGTGTGTGTGTGTGTGTGTGTGTGTGTGTGTGTGTGTGTGTGTCCTTGTGGAATGGCTCTAAACCTTGATTGACATTCTCCTACAGTGGTGCAGAGCTGAGCTTGGACCTCTCACCTGCATTAAACAGTATATTCACTGATACCATATTCCATTAGGTCTCCTATGTCTTCATATGAGAATGAATATAAAGATGACAATTTCATTTTGAGACATGCACTCAGTTGAACTGCTGACCTTCTCTTCTCAATGTCAAGCTGAGAGCTTCACTTGTTCTGACTTATACTGACTGAATAAAGAAGACATATACCTTTTGTGCTGCAGCATCAGTGCCGGGAAAGCTTAACAAATAGCACGAGCTGTTGTTGTAGTGCATTTTGTACCCTTATCTTTCCAGTGACTATTTCATTTCACACTGCTGACAGCTGCTTGCAGTACGAGGCATCAGGAAGGAGAGCAGGGAAGGTAAGTTCTCTCTCTGAATCTTTCATCAGTCTCGCATAAGTAAGAGGAGTTGGGAGACAGAGTATTTCTCACTGTGTGACGTGTGGTTATTAGAAACTGGATTTCATTAGGGCATCCGCAGGTCATGCATCTTGGGCATAAGTAACTTGCAGCTTTAAACCCAAAGCTGGTTTGTTTCAACAATGACCAACATTTTAAAGAAATAGGTCAACTTTTTCAAAAGACCTTTATAAAATACTCAGAAACCTATTCTCTGTAGCTCTGAGCAGAGCTGGACTGAAGGCAGTTTCCAGCCTGGGAGCTTCGTGCTGCAGACCAAACAGCCCACTTTGCCTCTTACTATTATTATTGAGCTGTTTATATAACACTAACCATACATTTAGGTTTTTACTCTACATAGAAAGCCTTAATCACTTGTCCACTGTGTGTGTATGTGTGTGTGTGTGTTTTCTAGTAAGGTGCAACAACTTTAATTCATATACATGTTTAGCACCATATTTCATCCTTTTCTAATCCCAGGAGATTCTCCCAGGTGAATCTGGTTATCTGCTGTTGTAGGTGAGAAAAACTATTGGGGGTATTTTACAAATTGTTTAAAATATATTTATTTCTTCATCCATAAATCCATTCATCTTTTGCAACCACTTATCCAACCCAGTGCTTAGACATTGAGGCAGATTCTCTGGGATTTGGGGTGATAATAATCGCCTGTTTGATCTGACTTGACATTCAGCTTGGCAGTATGTTGGCAACATGATGTTTAATACTAATTACCTCGTTGTCTCTCACCATTTGTTGACTTCTTACTTGTCCTCTTGAAAAATCTGATAATTTAATGCGGTTGATCATGTCATCCTCCTAATTATTTTTAAAAATAATTCAACATTTTCTGCTTTTCTTTTTCAAACTCCATTCTCAGTTTTTCAAATAAAAGGATGAAATGAGCCAAACAAGTGTATGGGTCCAACCACCTTCAGTGATTTGAAAGTAAGTGTGTGTTGGGGGGGGTTCTCTCAGGTGGTAGCATCCATCCAATTTATTACCATCCAGAGGCTGCAGTGCCACAGCTGCAGAAAGTGGAAGGTGCAGCCTATTTCTAGAGCTGATTAACTAACATGAAGAATTTTATAGGCACATTTTGTTTATGGTGGGAACATTGGCCTAACTGTTAAGCATCCCAATGGGAACACTCCACAAACCCCGGTTTGGCCACTCCAGAATTGGCTTAAGTAAACATCACTCAATAATTGCATTTGGGATTTTCAGCCAGGGATAAATACTGGTTTGGGCTCTAGTTAGCAGCAGCAGGTGTACAAACGATTCAAAATAAACTGAAAATGTGTTTAAAACTGTGGTTAGAGCAGGGCTGCATGACACAGAAGAAAAGTAAGCTATTTGGCTACACAGTCAATACCTAACGATTCACACACACATCCATGCAGCAATTTATTCCTTATGCTTTTAAACACTTTCTAACAATTACACACAAGCTCACACTCTGATGGATGAATCAGGGGTAACTTGGGGTTCAGTATCTCGCCCAAAGATGCTTCATTATATGGACCGGTGGAGTTGGGGATCAAGCCATCAGTCTGCTTATTAATAGAGTCATAGGAGTCTTAGCTCTTTGAGGTTTTAGTGTTTTTGGGATTGAAAATCTGCCAAAAATGGAAATCACTACTCCTATTGTTAAATATAATATGACAAAGATAACAAATATGGTCACTGGTCACAATGGTGAGCAGACACACTGCCTACACAAGCAGCCAAAGGCAAGAAAACAAAGTGTGTGGATCTATTAAATCTCTTAAATGAGCGACGCTCTCTCATTACTTTATCCTCATCATCACAGCAAACAAAGTTGAAAACATGCAAAATCACTGAAATTAATTCACAGCACATACTTCCAAAAGCCCCGATCAGTTTGCTGTGGAGGATTAAGTAGAATTTATGGCAACACACGGTACAGGGGGAAGAACAAAAACAACAAACCTTGAAACAACGTACCGTAAATACATACACACAGTGCACACAACCCATTTGCTTGATTTACTGGGCCCGTGCAGAAAACCTTTTGACAAGGTTTAATTAGCGTGCTTTTACACCGTTTTTCATGTTTAAAAGGTGATGAATTGTATAATTAAAGGCCTCACAATGTAAATCAATGGGGCAGAAAGAGAGAAGGTAATTAAATAGCGAGCTGGCTGGCATCATAATGTTCCAACTTTCATGGGAGACAAGTCACCCCCACTGTGCCCAAACACTTGTTGACTGCCATAATGAAAGAATGCTGACACACAAAGACATCTCCTGAAAGGGACACCTAATTAGCAGCTTTTTAATCAGGTTAATACAAAGAACTATAAAGAAAAATACAAAGCCATTCTGGTAGGAGGAAAGGGGATTTATGGACACAGTCGCTCTTGGCATAAAAGGGGTCTAAATTAGTGTAACAACATGGCATCTTCATTTGTGTCTCAGGCTATAAATTTTCCATTGACAGTGCTGCATGCTTGCATTCTGTGAAGCCCATAGTGAGGCCAGGCATTTCTGTAATTCAAGTCAGTATATGCAATGCTGCTTAATCATTCTTCTGCAGGGTGAGAGAAGATCCTGCAGTGTCCTGCTGGGCTCATGTTTCCACCACTAAACTGCATCTCCCTTTCAGATCAAGCCTGCTTTCCCCCCATTCTCCCTGGATTTAGGACATTTTAGACCTGTGAAAAGCTGCAAATGCTGATCTCACAGACCTCATTTGTTTCAGTCTCAGTCCCAGCACTTAGACTCCAACCCTTAGGTGTTCTGCTGCTTGAGCAGCCAAAGATAAAGCTCTTTTCTTTTTTTTTTTTTTGGACAACCATCCCAGCATTTGCTAGGATTGCCAGGGCTGGCAGCGGGGGTGCAGATGCGTGGTAATTGAGTCTGGAATGGGCTGTTTGAGGTGGAGCTGCCACTATGCCACTCAGTCATAGCTATTCCTCCAATTTTCTCTTTCTAAGGAGTTCTGTCCCTGGGGAACATACAACTGAGTGGACTCTGGCTGACTGTTACTGGTGCTTGGAGCTAAAGATAATACAGCTTCTCCTGTCACTGACACCTCCTGACACCTCGCCCACATGCTGCTCTCACATACCGAATTGTAGCCTACTCTGGTAACACGATTAACCATTGACTTTCAGACATCCCCATTAGTGCCCTTTTTGGCTCTTTCATTTACACCATCATATGAATGAAAAGGTCTCCTTTTGCTTTTGCTCAAATTTAAAGCTTAATGGATAAAAAAAAAAAAAAAAAAAAAAAGCAGCCTAAAAAGCTGTTTTTACTTAGTGTTTACAGCTTTTATCTTATTTTTACACTTCTGGCTTGCCTTGATGTGAGTGAAAATGAACTTACAAAAAGTGTGGAAGGCAAAACAAACCTGAGATGATGCAAGAAATCTGAAGTATATGCTATTCAGTGTTAAAAACAATTCAGATCTCACAGGCCTGGAGACTAGTTTGCAATCCCCTGGCATCCTCTGGCTGCTTTGGAAAAATGAGTATTCCCCAAGTGGCTGAAGAGGGATTCACGGGTCTATATATACATTCCTACTCTCACCTATGATCATGAGCTCTGGGTAGTGACTTAAAGAATGAGGTTGTGGATGCAAGTGGCAGAAATTAGTTTCTTTTGAAGGGTGACTCGGAGTAAAGCCGTTGCTCCTATGCATCGAATGGAGCCGGCTGAGGCAGTTTGGGCATCTTACTAGAATGCCTCCTGGGTGAGGTGTTTCAGGCCTGTGCTACTGGGACAGGAGGCAGACCCAGGACTCACCGGAGAGATTACATGTCTTTGCTGACTTCAGAACAAATTTCTGACCTGTGACTGAAGCCCTAGCTGGTTGGGTATATTGTAACTAGCAAAGCAACTCATTCTTGACCTACTTCAGGTCATGTGCTAACTCACCAGTTATTTGTGGTTGTTTTATACTTTACTGTTCACCGAAGGCTGTAATAAGCTATCAGTTCTTTCATCTAACTTTTAATTTCACATCTGAAAATAAACCACAAGTTAAAAATGCCACTTTGGTTTCAGATATCTTTTTTTTCATGTTTATTGTCATGTTAGTTATGCTTCCTGTCTGTAGGAACAAGCTCTGACATGTTCTTATAGGTGTTTATGTATTTATATTCCCATTGCATGAGCCACGAAATGATGAAAGAGAGATTATACACTGTACTTTTTCTCTGGCAGGCAAATGTAATTCATTTGTGTGTGTGTGTGTGTGTGTGTGTGTGTGTGTGGTGTGTGTGTGTGTGTGTGTGTGTGTGTGTGTCATGCCAATGGCTACAACATGGGTAGCTGCCACCCAGTGTCAAAAAACAGCAGGTGGGGCCCACATGACCACCTGGCACATGAAGCACAAATGTATTAATCCAGTCCAAACAAATATCCAAAATATGATAAATACCTATAGCAGCTATTCCCTTGGAAGGATGACAGTCTACAAATGACTTAATTGGCTCTTCTACAGTATGTAGCATGAGCTGCCATTTCCCACTGATCCATGCCTTTGTGCAACATAAAGCAATATCTCTTGCTCATTTTCATTTCATAAAAGCTTAGCTTTGGAGTTGTGTAACTCAGGAAGCAAAAGGCCAGTCCCATTACTGTACAATATAAAGACTACACACAAGAAAACACAAATTGAAGTTATTAGCTAGAAAGAAGCTCACAGCAGGTCACTTTTCACTTGCTTTTAAAAGATCTACCCATGTGCATAAAGACAAGCCCATGATAATTACTAAAACTCGACTATATAAAAAAGACAAAAACACTTTGAGAACAAAGAACAGGTGTGAGGTTACCTGTGAATATCCACAGGAAGACACAAAAAATACAGACTTGTTGTTTAGGTAAAGTCTGTACTGTTTGATATACAACAGCTAAGAACTGGCTTTATTACTTAAAACACCTTGTTATGTATTTATTCTTCTCACAGCCACATACTAACCCTAACCCTGACCCTAACCCTAACCCTGACCCTGACCCTGACCCTGACCCCGACCCTGACCCTGACCCACATACAACAGCAGAAAAAAGCTATTGTACAGAAAACAGAACCCAAACAAACTCCAAACAGTTGAAAGAAACACAACCAGCAACTGTGTTTTCAACATTAACTCTTTTACAGTCACAGTACAAAAAAATTAAAATAGTTGACTCCAGATTATTATCAAAAAGGACACAATTTGTGGCATATTTAAAATCAAAGAAGGCAAAGCTCAGAAGTGTGTGCACATTTGATTTCATGAGCTTCAAGGGAACTGAATCAGGCTGTTGTTAAAATGAAGGAAATAGGATTGTGAGTATAACCAGCCTCCTTTTTTTGGAGGGGTTGCTATTTAGGGGGTGGAGCAAATGAATGGCCAAGAGTTAAACAGCTGCTGTACTTGATTCAGCTTGACAGTTTGTTACGAGTCTTTCTTAAGGAAATGGAAGAAAGAACAAAACGTAGCCTGTTTCACACAAATCAGCTTCTTTGTTATTTTGCAGAATAGTAGCATACAGCACACAAATGCCTCATAATCTGCATACTCAAATACTGCATGATTTTTTATTGTAGAGGAAACACTGGAGCACAGGAATCTGTGTTTGGCCATCCATGGCATGGCTGAGTCACTTTGATTAACACTGTGATGACCTACATACAGTACTCTGAACTTTTTAGTTAGTCGTGTACTTTTGCTAGTTTTCCTTCTTTTCTGCAGTTTTTTTTCTTTTCATTTGCCATAAATTTGTGTAAGTGCACCAGCTTCAAGGAAGCTTGTATACCTAAAGGAGGGTTACTGCCTGAGCTATGAGAGGATGCATGTGTGTATCCACTGCTGAAGCTTTTCACCTGTGACGTATAAAAGTAAGTTCACAGTAGCTGCTAACTGACTGAATGAAGATAAACATCTTTAAGTCTTTTATGAAATGCACTAACCAGTCTGCAACAGCTGGTCAACTATCAATCAAAAACCATTATTTAGTTTCCCCACAATATTAGATGTACAATAATATATCAAAAATATGTTTTTAGGAACATAATTTGATATCCAGGTAAAGATTGTGTTGTATACTAAAGTATTTGATGGTGGGAGATCTAATAAAAAGTGCCACTCTGTTTACCCAAAAGGTGAGATGATGTATGGGATGATCAATTAGAAGAGAATGCAGTTAATTCCTTTTTAAATAATAATAGCAAAAAGATGACAGTGAGTGTTATGAAACCATGAAACTGCATCCTTTAAAATTTTTTTTATTTTCATTGTAACTAATATTTTCTTCAACAGAGGTTGTAAGCTTGAACATCATCTGAAATATTTAAAATCACATTTATTTATCCATCCAATTAATCTGCAGACTGATGATCTCGTACTGACACACTGAACCTTTAGCACCTTTGTGCACACAGTTCTGACATTATGAAACAAAGCACAGCACATGCTGCTGGATGTCTCCAGCCTCAGCAAACATTATTGTTTGGATAGCTCCAATAGCAATAAAAAGAGTACACAGAAGTCCCAAATGAGTTTGCTCATCTCTGCAGTCTGAATTGCCCACTTACTGACTCTGGCATCACTACCTGTTATCTGCAATACATAAATCTTGCTGTAACTTAAACTATAAGCCTGATGAGAAATAAAACAATTGCTGTTATGTTTAGCTAATCCCTCTTTGCTCAGGCGTTGGCGTGCTCTTTTTGCCTTTTCGGTGTAACTCACTTCCTCTGTAATAAAGCTAATTTTAACCAGTTCTACATTTCAGTCTGGAATGAATTCTGTGGACCTTCGTCTGATCACGGTCCTGTGGTGTGAACTGTAAAAGAGATCAAAACCGAATGCCTGCTGCTGATAGTTTTTAATCACGTAGACACTACATTGGCTGCTAAGTTTGGAATGCTACATGTGGCCTACTCTCTCCACAGTCTTCCTAGCCCCTATGACCTTTAGAAAGAGTTGCACAGACTAGCAAAATAATTTCATTACACTGATTAATTAATCTTAAATCCTTTCAGGGAATTGGTCAGATGGATAAATGGGGCTTTATGCTGATGAAAGCACTCAGATGATTGGAGTTAAACCTAAGACATGCATGGTTTCTAGGACAATGATGAAAGAAATCCATACAGTAATTCTCAGAAAGCTAAATACATCTTTGTGGGTTTTGTGTATTATTATTTTTTTAGATTGAACATATAGCACCAATGAAGGGAAGCTTCACCTTCAAGTCTGATACAGCAACAAATATTCACATTCAAATATTCAAGTATTTCAGCTGTATTCTCTTCATTGTTTCACAGCATGCTCAACCAAAAGCTTTCCTGTTGCTTGTTGCCGCTGCTCCCATCAGCATTTCAAAAGCTACGTTAACCGTTAATAGTAGTTTTTCAAGAGCAGCTTCCTCCCATATCAGCCTGATTATGCCATTTCAAAGAGTTTGTGGAGTCAAATACAGTTTGGTGGTACTGCTGGTGTCATTACCACCACGGTGCAGGTATTATGCTTTCATTTGCAGGTGCAAAATCAGATTCATTGTTAGGGTGCATCATGTAGCTCATGAAATAAAACTCTAACACACATCAATGCCAAAAACTCTGGATTTAGATTCAAAAGTGAATTTGAAACTAGGATCAGACTAGATAAAATGCTATTAAATCTGCCAGAAACACAAAAGCTTCACCTTCCAAAATTGGTTTCTGCTGGTTAGAGGCATGCTCCCTGTAGGCTGCTGTTGCTCCTTTCATGCACTTGTTTGTGAATGTTTCTATTTGTTTCTCCTCTTAGCTATCTTCTGAGCTTAACTGTGAATAATGATCTCAATACTGGCGGTGGCTGAGCTAATTACTGGTTACTGGTTACTGTGATTGCATGTTATTATTCCTGTTGATATACTCAGCCACACTCATCGCCTACCCAAGCATGGATCCATACATACTGTTTAGCTCCAATCAAACAAACAAGGGACTCATAAAAACATATTGTCTGAAGCCATTAATTTTATTAATTTGAGTTTCTTAGAGTGCTGCTGCACTTCAGCTTAACTGCTGGGTTTGGATTAATCCTCTTTTCACTACATGGCATGTCACCTGCATGGTCTGAGGTGCCTTCACAGGAGTTCACCACAGGACTTTGAGTACACTGTTAGGGATTTGTCATGGTTCCAGGATTTGAGCCTTGTTTCCTGTTTTGTATTTGTAGTTAATATATTTGAGTTTGGGTTTCTGTTCTAGTGCTTGAAGTTTTGGATTGTTGTTTCAATTTCCTTAATATAATATCACGAGTGTCTGGATTCTCTTTACTGTCTTTCTAGTGATGAGTTTGTCATGGTTCACTAAAAGCAGGTCACACTGTGAACAGTTTAAACAACAGAAATGAACCAAGGATCTGAGCAGCACTGCCACACAAAGTGTTTCAGCAATCTGACACTAATTCAGTTCAATTCAATTGCATTTATATAGTGCCCAATCACAACAATCACTTTATATTGTAAGGTAAACACAGTCAGGCCTCCTCTGCAAACATTAGATCATTGTATGCTGTCACTCAACCAAGAACTGATATGCCTCAATGCCATGCTAATATCAAGAGCACAGGGCTTCCTACAATGATACAGAGAAAACCCCAACAATCAGATGACCTGCTATGAGCAAACATTTGGTGACAGTGGGAAGGAAAACTCCCTTTAACAAGAAGAAACCTCCAGGAGGGGCTGGTGGAGGGTGATGGGAGGGAGACACGTGAGACAAGTGAAGAGAAAAGCTAGGTTTTGGCATTTGGCCAGAATTATGGATACGTGTACTGGCAACAGTGTGGCTGATTTTACAAACAAAGATAAAACTGTAATATTCAAAAAATATGAAGCGGTTAAATGCATAATGCAAACTGAACGCGATCTATCTATCTATCTATCTATCTATCTATCTATCTATCTATCTATCTATCTATCTATCTATCTATCTATCTATCTATCTATCTATCTATCTATCATCATATGTCTTGTTTCCCTCCTGGTCACACTATTAATTACTTCCTTGAATTTATACAGTACCAGTCGAAGTTTGGACACACTCATTCAGCCATACTTATGAACCTGCTTGGGTCTAGTGTTTGATTCTCATGTTCATGCCTGCATTATTTTTACTTCCCTTTCTTTTAGGATTGTGGTCCTTCCCTTATTGGACTTGCTACCAGCAATAAATCTTTTCATTTGCAAAGTCAATCTCCTGCATTTTACACATCTACAAATCTACAATCCACACAACAGCAGGTTGTTAAAAAATAAAGACATATTTACTACCAAGCAGACCAAACTGACGTAAAGTGGAGCAATCACAGTTGTTGCAGTTTGCATTTGGTAACATGTAGGTTGATTCTGGGGAGATGGATATTGGGTGAAGGTGTAAGCTATGGGCTAGGGTACATTTCTAACAGAGAGGAGTAAAAAATATATACAAAAACGCAAATGAAGCACCATAATAAGTTAGCTTGCTGAGTAAAGATGGTGGATTTATTATTTCTGTTTCTAAGAATCCCAAGTTTTGGCCAGAGAATCAAAGACTACAAAGGCAGTTTGTAAATTTAAGAAAGTTGCTGGTAATCCAGAGGACACCTGATTATAGCCTTCAGTCATGAAACAGGCCAACTGCTTATTTTAGGTTAGGAATGGTCACTGTTAGTGGATAGATTTCCTTTTACTTGATGTATCGCTGTGAGGAGATCAGAACTTAGATGCCAGACATTACTGCTGTAGAGTCTACAGTTATATTAAGCCTATAACCTATTCCATCTGAGATGGCTGATAGAAATATAGGTATGAATTCACAAGTGGCCAAAATGCTGCTATTGTAAATACAGTTACATAAGAGTTGCATAAGTTGCAGCTCAGCCTTTCTTATCATCTGGTGCCTTGAAGGATTCGGTCGGGAGCCTACGGATAGAGCAACAGAAGTGGGAATGAAATGGAGAACAGCTGAAAAAGGTGAAAAGCAGCTCTGTGAGATTTTCTTTACAGTGTCAGCATCAGAGCTGGCACTGTGGCTAGATGCTATAATTATGGTATGACAATGGTGATGAGTCATACTGTGCAAATGGACTGCCATTTGCTCAGCAGCTCAAAAACACAAGTGATTAGCATTGAAGATGTAGCCATTTCAGAATTGTCTCATGCTGGGCTGGCAGACTTACACTCATATATGAACATGTTTTTAGAGGGAACTCAAATCTAGAAGGAGACATAGATCTTTTGGACGTGTGTCAGTATGGAGTGAATAATTAAAAAAGCAGAACTCAAGGCTTTACAGCTGCCCTGATTTTGAATCAAGTTTTATCTGTGATCCTGATGTATAAGAAAACAGGAGCCATTTAAGAATATATTGATGTCCTCGAAAGATATTTTTGTGCATTTTAATTTAATTTTTTGGAAATTTATGGTACCTTTGCTCAATTGATCCAATCATTATAGCAAGCCTCCATCTGAAGACCTCCAGAGACACTCTTGACAGTTTAGATTGGATTGAGCCAACCTCTTTCTTCTTACATGAGTAGCCTCACTGGACCCACAGCTACAGTCAGGCCTCCTCTGCAAACATGAGATCATTGTATGCTGTCACTCAACCAAGAACTGATATGCCTCAATGCCATGCTAATATCAAAGAGCACAGGGCTTCACAGACAAATTCTTTTCCTCTCTCCCTCTCTGCATTAAACAGCTTGACATGATTGATTTTAAACTCCACCGTACCCAACATGACTACATGACTCACAGCAATTATTATTCACTACAGTTTTTGCATATTCCTCAAGGTTAAACCCCCAAGTCACAACACATCATTTTCACACTCAAAACAGCACAGTATATGCAGAATGCATCAGTTTCACAGGAGCAGCTGCTGAATGAATTGTTTCAGCTGTTACTGTTTAGATATCCATGTGGTTCAGTTTGTATTCAGTTTCTTCCTCCCTCATCATCTGGAACTTATAATATTGTCATACAGCCTGTTAATGTGGCTTGTGATAAAAACAAACACGGACAGTGAAATGATGGTTTCACCTGTTACAGCTGGAGACAGAGGCATGTCCAAACCTAGATTTGCTGGGCAATCATTTCTCAAGGTAGAAAATAGTTAATCCTGTGAACACAGAGAACAGTGTAGACCTGCGGGAAGAACTGTGGATGTTAAAATGATGCTGAATATTGTCAGGTTAGTCTCTGTGTTGATTTCTAATGAAGGGAAACCCTCATTGGCTGGGGAAAGAAACAAACCCTCAGGGAATGACAACAGTGAGAGAACAAACATTTGGTTGTGGGGTTATATTCAGGCTTGAAATGCACATAGATTAGAGCTGAAGAAGACACAGCTGTAAGCTGCCACAGACTAGTTCTAAGTTGAAACTTATAACCTGAAAGACGCTATGATCCGAACGTGGCTGGTGCTACTATAATCTTAAGTTCAGTGGAGTGTGTCGAACCAGTGACGTGTTATCCAAAAGCAGTTTGTTGCTGCTATCCCATCAAAAAACAAACAAACAAACAAACAAACAAAGAAACAAACAAACAAACAAACAAACACATCAGGTGCAATTTGATACGCTCATATAGATGCACAGCATCTAGAAAATGAATCTGGAAACAAATGATGTTTTCAGCAGTTCTCATGTCTTATTTAGAGGAGGAACGCACTCCTACTCATTCACTGCTGGCTCCCACTCAGCAGACGCTCTGTACTCTTTTTTCCACAAAATGAGGAAACAAATTGTAATTGTGTTTTAAGTGGTGGTAGAACTGCAGATTAATGTGTGTGTGTGTGTGTGTGTGTGTGTGTGTCCGTGCACCTCTCTAACTGCTTTTCCTGGCCTCCGTAGTTTTAAGTAACAATTCTCTGTCACCATTTGGTATGGAGTAGGTGTTTAAGAGGAAAAAGAGTCTAATTTCCATGCAATCTGCATATTAAGGACACAACACTCACTCCTTGACCTGCTATGAGGCCTCTGGCATGGCCACATCTACAGTAAGTCTGCAGCCAGTCCACTTGGAGCTCCCACAGGAGCCTCTTTCTCTCTGCTGTTGTCTGATTTAACAGCAGTTCTGCAAAAACACCCCTCATTGCCTCAGGCCACAAGAAGGTCAACATGTTTATGAATCAATGAACTTTTAATTATTGGAAAAACTTTCTAATTTCAATATGGAAGAATGTATATTTAACATGCTGCCTTCAATTTTGTCTCTTCTGCCTAATAAATGTTTAAGGAGCTGACAACTGATTTAATGAGGTTTCAACTCAATAATAAAGTAAGTAATTTAGGGAACAACCTGGGAACATTGGTATTTAAACTGTTAAGCAGCTGTTTTTAAGGGGTACAGTGTGGCCTACTAAGCTATTTGTAAGGGAAGGCACTAAAATAAACAGTGAGGGGAAAGGGGACTGAAGCAGAAAAGATGGTGGCGCTCACGTATACCAGCATGGCTTTTTAACCGAGGTTAAGATATGGACCCTGCAACTTCTGACCTTCAGTTTCCTTGATAATCAAAACCCAGCAGTGTGGAATAACTGGTTTGCAGTTATGCACTACCATCATGACTTACAGCACATTATCTCCTCCTATTCTGAGGATGAAGCCATTAAATGTTTCCACACAACTTAAAATCTGAAAGAACTGAAGTAGGTTACAAAGCAAACCAGCACAGAAGCAGCAACACAAAGAGAGAGTGCTGCACATGTGCATGACCCTGTAATAAAGGACAGAAAACACTCAAAACTCTTTTAGTATGTTGTCTCACTGTAGAAGCACCCACCTCTTCCTTTTTGTTAGCAAACACTGTGGGTGGAAAGGTGATGTTAGAGGTCCTCAATCCAGGACTTTACTGACAAGACAGTGAGCAGACCTACACTATGCATTAGCCAGGATGCGTGCTGGATCCAAGAGAAATTTCTACCCACTAGCTTGGATTTGTGGTGAGTTGTGTGTCTCTGCTGTAAATGAAGAAGGGCTCTATCAACCTGAAGAGGGTTACGCTTTAAGACAGACAACAAAAGAAAATGATGTGCCTGCACTGTAAGTGCTTCCACGTGCACTGAGCCACATTTTCTTTGTCCTTCTATTTCTGTTAATATATGTGTAACTACTGAGCATTAAATATGTATGTTAAAAAAACATGTATGCATGTGTGGATATGTGTGTATAGGATGGTAAATTGCAATGTGATTTTTTTTTGCTTTAGAATAGCAGAGCCACAGCAGCAGCTCTCATCAAAGGGTTGTATATGTGGCAGCGTAATGGGGTCACAGTGATGTGCAGGACAGGCAGGGTCCCTATTTCACAGGCTGAGAGATGGAATGTGCAAAGCGGCAGCAGGAGCAGGCAGCAGAAGGGCCTGAATAATGAATTCTATCTCTTTGGCCTGTCTGCTTGTCCCCCCCTCCACAAAACTCTACTTGGATATTAAAAGGTGTCATAGGCCCTGCAATGTCACAGCAGAGCCAGTGTAATGATAAAGGGAAGAATATAGGAGAGCTCTGCAGTAGTGAAACGGGACAAGCAGATGACTGCAGACAAAATGATGAGTATCACCGTTCATTTGACAAACACAGCACGTTCTGATTTGTGCGATTATGGTTTTTTCAAGGATGACAGGATGAGTGCTGTTCATGGTGGACAGCTGTTTGTGTAGGAAGAAACACCTGAGATTTGGTTGGACTTGTACCTGAGAGAGATGAAAAGCTGATTTTTGTGTCCATCACCTGTGTGCATGTACAATTACAAATTTTGCTCCCTCTTTTTCCGAGGTAAGTATGACTAATCGGATTAGATGAGCCCATTCTCATTCCTATGATGTCAAGTGTTGCAATTATGATGGAGTCGCGAACCTCTCAAAATAATGCACAAGGTCTCTGTTGTGTGTGCCATGATGCAGCAGGTTTATGCAATAGTGAAACAGTCCATTATGGATGCTTGCAAAAGTCCCTATGGAGTCACATTTTTAACATGCTAAGTAAGTATGGGGCTATTACTGTAGCAAGCTATTTTAGCCATCTTTTCCTAATCCTAACAAAGCAGTATTTAGTGCCCAAACCTAACCACGAACTGTCTAGCTGCAAAATCTGTGACTTACTCAACCACCACACCTTTGCCATCTTATGTCAAAGGTGTGTCTTATGTTGTGTGATCTGTTGATATTTATTTATTTATTTACATTTTATGCTTAGTAGTGTTTTATATTTAGTCTATGCTTCGGTTTTTACGCTAAGTTGTGTGTCATTTTTGTTCTTAATGCTGCACATTTTGGGGTTTGGAGAAACGAAATTTCAGTCTTCTGTGTAATGTATTATTACATGATTTGATTGACAATAAAGTTCACTTTGACTTTGACTTCTGGCTCACTCTCTAGCTCTTACAAAGGCCACCATTTTTTTTATCCAAAGGTTGGTCTAAAACAAAAAACAAAAGAATAAAAAGAAAGAGAAAAAACATTCCTCAAACCTCTTAGTGAAATTCATTTAAGGAAATATATTGTTCAAGTGCAGCACTGTGCAGATTTCCTTCTCCATCGTCTCTCTTTCTGGTCATTTCAGGCTTCCAAGTCTGTCACAGGGACGTCAGTCTTTCATGATCAAGTTCTCCCATGTTAGCAACCTTCAGTCCGTGATGGGTTACCTGCCTCTCAGTTTCACCAGGTTGAAGCTGCACATACACCTAATTCCATCTTTTGATCAACAGCCTTACATTGCCACTGCTAGCACTGGGTTGCTACACTCTAGCTGTTTATCCACTAGATGGACAAAAATAGTTGCATCAGTAATCTCTCCTCTGGCTAGCTGGTGCTCAGGAGGGAGGTGTGTCTGCCAGCTGAAAGGTCAGCAGTTTGATTCTTGGCTCCTCCAGTGGACATGGTACTGAACCCTAATTTGCCATTCTGTGAGTGTGTGTATGATAGAAAGTGCTTTAAAGCACAGAATAATGTGTTATGTATATGTAGCACAAAAAGTGCCCTGAGTGCACTTTACAGTAGAATCACCCTATATAAGCATCAGTCTATATTCACTGGCTGCCAAACACTTTCCTCTCTGTAAGCTCCTCACATCACCCATATACCAAGCATCAACCATTTAATGATGGGAAGGCTCAAAGTGCACCCCCATCCATAATCACAAAAGGCCACATATCTGTTTTCCTCAATAAAAGGCTTGACACCATCCATTTTAGGCTTCTTATTCTTCCAAGATTCCAAATTTCCTTCTTCCCCCTTCCTGCACAAAACAAGTGCTCCCCTTTTGGCACACCTTTGCATTATTCCACTTGTTCTCACTCACATCATCCATACCCTCACTTTTCGACACAATTAGCCTCGACAGCTCGTTGAAATCATAAATGCAGCTCCAGCAACACCAACAACAACTTGAGTCCTCGAGTGTCTCACCCACACGGTTTTCAGTTCTACGTAGATCCTGCTCCTTATTTTGGAGGACTTATGGCAAAGGGTGGTTTTCTGCAAAATGGCCTAAGTTCATAAGCATTTCTGGTACTACCTGTACTAGAAATGGACAGAACTGCCCTTCTGTGGAGGCACAAACGATCAAAAAGGTCCATCCTCATTCATTCAGTTTAACTTGCCATGCTTTACATAGTCAACAAAGTTCAAAGGAACTCCCCATCATTCCCTTCAAGGGCTATCTACCATGGCTACATTCAAGCCTCTGTCCCACCAACAGGGTTCTGGAGCCGGTACCTTTATTTGAACCGTTAGGCGGGTTTTCCACCGCAGAAGCACTCGGTTCTCGGCCAAAAAACGGGTTCAACTCCGGCCCCACAAAGTAGCTGGCCTCGAACCAAGAACGCAAGATGAAAGCGGCATCTGCCATCTCAACATCAAGTTTTCTACCGTATTACATGTGTATTACAGGAGAAAAGAGAAGCGAGTTTTACGGCTGTGAATTAGGTTGGGCTCTAAGGCTGAACTTGCTGCTTTGTATTAGTTCATATCACAGATAAAAGGACACAAAGTGCGTACTTGTCGTCTTGCTCTAATCGCTGTCTGTGTTTCCCTCTGTGCTGCACACAGAGTGCAGTAGTTTGCTTTGGACCATAAAACGTATTCGCAGCACAAGAAAGGGGAGCGTGTTCTCCCACATTTGTGCGCTTCAGCTTCCGTGTCCAGACGAGGACCCGCCCACACTCATACGTAAAGGAGCGGTTCACAGAACCGCGGTGGGAACATGGGCCCGTTCTTAAGCGTTTTGCCGGTTCATGGAAACCAGCACCAGCACTGTCACGAGCACCGGCTCCTCGGCGGTGGGAAAGTAGCATCAGAGCCTTGGTTTATTTTCTAGTTTCAACCTACTCTTCCCATTGTTTGACTCCTATGCAAACTTGTGCTTGTCAATTAAGGGGGAGGCTTTTCTATCAGTGATAAGATGCAGGCTGTGTAGCCTGCATGTTGTATTGAGTGTGTCTGAAGAGAAGATGTGACTGTCTATTGACAGCAATGTTTCATTATCCTCTTACATAAATGCTGAATGAGTGTAAGGATGTTTAAGTTATGTTTGTAAATGATAAGTAATAAGGTGATGGAGATCGACAGAAAGGTCAAACTATTCTTCCAGACAGTAGAGCATGACTGGCATGTCTGACACACTGAAACATGATGCTGTACAGGGCAAACATGACATTGCTTCCTGTCACTGTAGTACAAGAGGTGACGCAGTCTGATTACCTATTCAAAGTGTCACTAACTCAACTGATATACCAGGATTCATCTGAATGTGAACATGGTCATTTGTAAGTTCTCACGCTTGTCGTGTTTGGCCTTCCATTCTTCTTTTTCTTATTTTGATACCAGGAATCCCTGTAGATGGTGCATGCCTCTGGTATGAGTGCTCCTCTTCCCTGGCAGAACAAATTAGGCAGAAACGACAGACGAAAGGCCAAATGGTTCCAGAAAGACACAAAGGAAAGTGCTGTTCATGAAAGTGTCTTGTTGTGAAAATGAGGTTTCACAGTATTCTCAGTGGCAGTGAAACATGCCATGAATATGCAATACCTCAGACAGCTGAGCTTATTTAGCATAATAACAGGAGGACAGCTTTTTTGAGCTCTTCACTGCTGGTCTTCATAAGAATCAGAGTCAGAAAGGCCAACTGTTTGGTAAAAGTTGTAAACTGATGTGCTGGGATTGCTGAACCGTATACGTTTTAGAGGCAGGGTGTAAAGGACTTATTGCTTCATCCATGAACTAATGGGGGGTGAGAGTACAGTTTTCTATCGAGTATATTAACCAGATACTTAAAATGAGAACAGTAATTAAAACGATGACAGCTTTATTAACAAATACAGAGGAGTGGAGTACTTGATTAGCAGGGAGAAGCTCATTTCCATTCTTGTGTGTGTGTTTGTGTGTGTGTGTGTGTGTGTGTGTGTGTGTGTGTGTGTGTGTGTGTGTGTGTGTGTGTGTGTGTAACCCACCCTGCTGTTTTAAATGTGATGCACTGGAACTCCATTCCCCGGGAACGTTGTCAAAAGCTGTCAACAGCTGTTATTGTATTATCTGCCTGTCCTCGGAAAACTATTCATTGTTCATCGAGCTGACAGTTGCTTGCAGTGAGTGGATGGTCAGGAGGATGATTATTGCACTGGCACTTGAAAAAAGTGTTATGGCGTGGAACAGACCATTTAGGACCTTGTTTACTCTTTCCTACATTTTTCCAGTGTGGAGCTTTCTCCCAACAGACATTTTTTTCAACATCCTATAACGAGGCAGCATCTGGCAAACAGCAAAACTAGTTTTTCTTCCAACGGCTGCTGGTCAATCCATGTAATTCACTGTGAAATCTGATTTGTGCTGACAAAACCAACTGAGATAAAATAGTATTGTAATTGTCTTCTGCTGCCACTCAGGGAGGATCAAGGCTGAATCAGCACACACACACACACAAACACACACACGTGCACATGCAGACACACCACACACGCGCGCGCACACACACACACACGCGCACACACACACACACACACCACAGACACACAAACACACGCACACACACACACACACCACACACACGTGCACATGCAGACACACACACACACGCGCGCACACACACATGTGCACATGCAGACACACATACAAATGCACACACACACACGCACACAGACACACATGACATGCAGACACACGCACACACACACACACGTGCACATGCAGACACACACACGCGCATGCGCACGCCACACACACACACACATGCACGCTCACACAGACACACGCGCTCACACACACGACACACGCACACACACACACGCACAGACACCAGCGCACACACACACACACACCTGCACATGCAGACACACACACACGCACACACACACATGCGCACCCACAGACACACGCACGCACACACATGCATACTCACACAGACGCACGTGCACACACACACAGATGCACGCTCACACAGACACACGCGCTCACACAGACACATGCACGCTCACACAGACACACCCGCTCACAGACCACGCACACACACCACACGCACAACACACACCACCACACACCTGCACATGCAGACACACACACACGCACACACACACATGCGCACGCACAGACGCACGCACGCAACACATGCATACTCACACAGACACGTGCACACACACACAGATGCACGCTCACACACACGCGCTCACACAGACACATGCACGCTCACACAGACACACCCGCTCACACACAGACACATGCACACACACACACGCACAGACACCACGCACACCACACACACCTGCACATGCAGACACACACACGCACACACACACATCGCACGCACAGACGCACGCACCACACACATGCATACTCACACAGACGCACGTGCACACACACACACACATGCACACACACACACACACACGACGCACACGCACACCACACACACACACATGCACACACACCACAGACGCACACACATGCACACGCACACAGACACACACACACACACATGCACACACACGCACAGACGCACACACATGCACACACACAGACACACATGCACACACACGCACGCACTCGCACGCGCGCGCACACACACACCTGGAGAAATAATTGTGATTATTGTGGTTCTGCTTGCAATCTGGTCACTACAGTGAAATTGTGAAGTTGTCATTCTGGGTGCACAAGAAGTGAACAGGAAGTGCACGACGTTAATAAATATCGTAAGACTTGGCAAAAAAGTACTCCAAAGCAATAAATCATTAACACTGTCAGTCTCTGGCAATGCATCTTTGTTGGACTGTGCAACACAGAACGGGACACACAAAGGAGTCCAACAGCTACTTTGAGGTTCCTTCACTCATTAATGTCTAAATTGTATGGCTGATGGGCTTGCTTGGCAGAGCCCTGTTCTCTGAGAATAAGCAGCATCACTTGGGCAGATGGCAGGAGAAATCAGCTGTGACTAAGGGATATACAACAGGGCCAGAGCGCTGTGCCAATGACACAACCTTAGGATTGAGGTTGAGAGCAAAATAAGTAAAATGGAAAACAATGGACTGTGCCCTTAAACTCAGCTGTGTTATGAATGCCACTGGGCAACAAGCTGCAGTCTGCATTCCTCATATCAAGGGAAACCCATCATCTCTCGCAGCCCACATGGACACAGGGCTGCGCTTCAATCACTCACTTTCCCTTTCTTCCCGTTTTATTCAGGTCCTCAGAGCTCCAATTCCATAACTTTTCAACAAAAACTACCTTGACAAGCTTCCTCTGATTTCTCCCAAGTACAGAAAAAATATAGTCCAGGAAAACTTCAAGCTATTTCCTCATCCCAGTTGATGTGCTGCTTGGCAGAAGGGATGCATAAGAATGAGCAGTTAGCAGCGTTTGGAGTCCAACTGGGGGGCCTAGCTTGAGAAATGAGCTGGCATTTGGAGATAGGCAGGCACAGACTAATGGAGTCACTCTGAGGGGTTCTGAGTGAAATTTTCATTTCTTTTCTTGGGGGGTAAATCATGCTGTATGGTAAAAGGGTGAAAGCACTGAGGCACTGTGGGCTGAGGCACAAGACAGCCTGAGTCTAGGACTTCTGCTGAGCACGATATTAACATGAGCCAAGATGTCTGCTCTGCATGTGATTTTGTTATCTGTTCCCTTCACTTGACTTTGTATCATATTAAAGTTAGGATGATTTTTTTCCCCCCTGTAAATCTTAAGGAATTTTCCTCAGTTTGTCAGGGAGGACACATGTCTGTTTATCTTCAGGTGTCCTGTTTGATTCAAAGACAAGACACATTGGCAGCTATTACTTCTAAACATAAGGCCAAAACAGAATTAAGCCACATGTCTTCACTAGCAACACAAATCTCATCTTTTATATTATTTCCTTTCTTCTTTAGGGGCACAGCGAGTTTCCCCACCAAATATTTGAATTTCTTTGGGGGCTTTTAGCACAAACGCCCGAGTTGTTTCTGCTTGACAAAACAGCCATTTCTAATTAAGCGTGGTTTCTTAATGAAGGGGTAAACAGAAAAGGCTCCAAATGGTTGTCATTAAGGGCTCACAGGTTAGACCCCTGCTCTCATTAAAAGGGTCTGTTCTCACACACAACACACACACACACACACACCACACACACACACACACCACACACACACACACACACACACAAAACAAAAACAAATCCCAAGCTTGGCTACACATGTGCATGTTGGCTACATGTGTAATCATTTCTGTATGTATTGATGTGTGATTTTGTGTCCACATGCTTGCGTTTGTTTGTGCCTGCCTGAAAGAACACACTGAATCTCATTTACAGTCCAAGGGGTCACTTATTGACTAAATCAACCCCCCTGACAGAGCCCAGACAGAATGGAAGCTTAACAAGATTACTGTTATATATAGCAGCGGTAATGGGAACCTCTCTGGAGATTCTGCTGCTGCTGATTTGTGCCCTGCTACCCAGATTTGAGCATTTTGCACACTGCCTCTCTCCACCGGGAAACTCCTGATGCATTACAGCTGCAATGGATCAATCAATCTGCTTACCCCCAGCTCTCCCATTGCTCCACCTGCTGCCTGCCACGGCAGTGATTCCTCAGAAGACTGTGCCGAAGGCTGCATGAGTTTGTACTGCCCATGCATGCCTGTTCACCTGCACACTAGTTAGAGAAATCACAAAATAAATGGGCATCTTGTTGCTCTCTACCTACTGTTAGTCATGTCAGGGTTAAAGCGAGGAGCTAAGGATTAGAGGAGGCGGGAGAAAAAAGATTCATATTAGAAAATACAGCACTGACATGCTTGTTTTGATTAATGGACCCCTCTCTGCTGGTGAGTGACAATTATCAGAAGGCTGGATGGCTCATTCATCTCTGTCATCGTAGGCTTACCAGTGTGGCATATCCAGTCCAGCAGCCAGTCGTGCTACCATCTCGCCCTTATCGCTCCCACCTGGTGCTGAAGATTTTCAAGCAGAGGAAAGAAGAGAGTGGAGGAGGAGGATGCAAAAGACATGATGGAGCACAGCTGAGACTTTGACATTTGGCAGCAACCGTGTTCAGCCATTGCTGAAATAGACTTATCCTGGGATTTACTGTATGTTTACTCAGATAACCTGACTGCTATATGCCTGCAAACAGGATCATCCACCAAACTATTACCACCTAACTGAAGTTAATTTGGGGAAAGGAAAATAGACAGGGCGATAAGCGACTTTGTGTTGTACCATTGAATGGCAGATAGAGGAATTTTGTTGTATCTAAGCCCAAGGCTCCGCCTGGCCTCTAATTAAGCAGGAAGAGAGCGCTTGAGCAACGGGAATCTTATCTTTGCTTTTGCCAGGCGACAGAGATAGTGTCCAGAAGCATAAACACTAATAACTACCAAGAGTGTGCTTTACTGTTAGAATGCTTCTCTGTTGGTGCCTCTTCTGATGCGTATTGCAGAGATACAGATGGAGGCAGAAGCTGCACATACGGAGACGCACACACCCTAAAATAAGCAAACTTTTATTTCCATTTTTATGGTCCATCTCATTTTTCATGTTAACTTTCTGTCTTTCTATGCTTATGCACCCACTCTCACATGTACATTCAAGGGAAGGTAAGAAAGGTAGTTGTTTTTCAAGTGAGGTACTATCCTTTGACGTAGACAGCAAACCGAGCCGAGCAGGTGATGGATGGGAAGTGGACAGCTGTCGACAGGCAGGAGGACAGCGGGGCAGTGAGCACCCGATGGAGACACACCTAATTCCCAGGTCTTATTTTGTCAATAAACAGCAGCCAGTGGCACTCAATTAGAGGACTTTATTGACTATGCTGCCTGGCCTGTGTCAGATGTCAGCTTGTGACACAGCGTGATGTCCTGCACTGACACTTTCTGTGAGATTACAGAAAATAGAAAATCAAAGAAGATTGCAAAGCAGAAAAAATAAAGGCGGGAAAGCAGACAGAGGATTTGTTGAAATAGAAAGAAGAGACAGTGTAAGATTAAGGGACATATAAAAAGTGGGCAAGTGAGGACTATAGCAGTCCTTTTTTCACAAAAGCTCAGATTATTACTTCTTGGGCTCACTGCATGTCAACTCAGGGCAACATGTAAAAATGCAGAATATCAGACATGACAAATAAAATCAGTAATTGTCAGGTTTCACTCTCCTGTCTTTTTCTTTATTCTTGCCACTAAATATATGTGGATAAGAAAAAATATCCTCCTCCCCAGCCCTTTCTTTAGAGTGAACAAATCTTCTAACTAATATTTATTTTCAGTTGTTTCTTCTGCAGTATGCTGGCTTTTGTTACACTTCAAACGCCACTGCATCATCTTTTTTTCTCCTGGAGAGGAAGAAAGAAACAGACACCCCAGCTTAGCCAGCTTTCCAGAGTAATTGGTTTAGAGCCATTTCTTGAAGTGGTTGCAATTTTAGACACTGGGATGCCTAATTTTTTTTTTTCAGCTATCCATTTATTGTCTCATTTGAAAGAAGAAGGGAATTTATTCATTAGCAGATAAACATATTGTTGGTAGTAAAATGCAAAAAACATGTAAACCCTCTTATACACGCACCAATACAGTCATTAAGAACTGATCTCTTTCAAAAAGCCTTCAACATTTAGATGTTCACAAGTACTGTTATTATTATAACATAAGCATTAACATAGCATTATAGTAACATGTTGATACCTTAGCCAACATCTTCTTGTTTGTTTTTTCTCTTCTTATGTGGGGGTGGGTTTGGTGGTGGTGGTGGTGGTGGTGGGTGGTGTGAACTTAAAATGTCAACCTCATTATCATCAAACCTGTTATCTCCTCCAAATAAACAAGCATGTCAGACAGAAAAAAGTCAGGTTGACTTCCTTTGATTATCATATTCATTCATAGTCAGTCTCAGCATTTCAAATCAAGCTCAGTCAGCAGTCCTGTTAGGTCAGCTGATATCAGCTGATTTCAATACTAGCCCATTTCAGTGGACATGCTCTATACATTGAAATGGCAAATCCCAGATAAGCTGTTAAGTTAGCCTCACTGCTGTTATTGTACAAATAGATGTTATAATACTCTATGTCTATCCGCCCATTCTCTTCCATTTATCCCATTCAAGGTCACATGGGGCTGGAGCAGGGGTGGGCAAACTTTTTGACTCGTGGGCCACAGAGGGTTTCTAAAATTTGACAGAAGGGCCGGACCAGGAGCAGATGGATGGAGTGTTTTAGTAATTCACCTCATAAGAGAAAGAATAACATGGGATATGTAGAAAACGTGCTTTAATTTTAATAGAAAATTAACAAAAGCAATACAACAAATATCTCTTCCAAGTCCCACAGTATTTCTTTATTGAAATGACTCTTAAAACACTGAAAATTCCATTAACAAAATACAGTTTAAAAAAAAAAATACTAACAGTTACCATTTTGAAGCATTTAAAGTTTTGATATCCTTCAGGATATTATCATCACTCTCCTCCTCAACATTTCAAAAATGGTTGGACATGCAGATCGAAACAGTGACAACATGCCAATATGTGGCCATGTTAAATATATCTGGTGTGCATTGTTTATATTGAGAAGGCAGTGCACCTGCACACCACTTATGAGCACACCTTAACAGAAATGACATGTAACACGTAAATGCATGTTTAAGAGCAGAGAAACTTACTTTTGATTTCAGTGGGAACAGTGTTGTTGGTGTCCCTTTTTAACAAGCGCATCAAAGTCTGGAGTCAGTTTTGTTGTGGCGATTCTCAGGATGGATCTGAGGTGTTGGTCAGTCAAATTGGATCTGTGGCTGGCTTTGTTGAAGTTCATGACGCTGAAAGTCTGTTCACACACATAGGTCGAGCCGAACAACGCCAGAATCTTCTGTGCCGTCCTCCGGAGGTTTGGAAACACCGCTTCATTAAGTGACGCATAAAAGTCATTCAGTTTAAGAGAGTTGAACTTCTCTTTCAAGACAGCATCAGCCTGAAGGTCTATCAGTTCCAGCTGCATCTCTTCTGGTGCTGTTTCGGGGTCTTGTGACAGGGGACAGGCCACCAACTGAAGTGACTTGTTAATTTTCTCAAAATCAACAAAGCGACGGCAGAATTCTTTGTGGAGCGCATCCAGTGTCTCGCTGTATTTCTTAACTTTTGCGCCAGCCTCCTCTTTCAGTGTAGCTAGTGTGGGGAAATGAGTGAATGACTCATTTAGGATTTGCTTGGAAAATAAAGCCAGTTTGGCTTTGAAGGCTTTCACGCTTGTGTACAGGTCATGCACAAACCGATCCTTCCCCTGTATGTTCACGTTCAGCTCATTCATGTGTGAAAATATATCCACAGCAAACGCAAAGTCACAAAGCCAGTTCTTGTTGCTCAGCTCAGGAAATCCGTCGGCCTTCCCCAGTAGCTCCAAAAATGCACCGATCTCCTCTTTGAGGTCCCACACTCGTTGAAGCACTTTTCCCAAGCTTAACCAGCGGACACGGGAGTGATAAAGTAGGTCATGGTGCTCTGCATCAGTTTCCTCCAAGAATGCGATGAACTGACGGTGCTGAAGTCCCTTGCACGTATAAAGTGACAAGTTTTACGATAGGATTCACAACATGATTCAGCTGTAATACAGATTTACATAGAGATTCCTGGTGGATGATGCAGTGAAGGAAAATAACATCCTGGTCAGGATTTTCTTCTTTCACTTTATCCTGGATTCTTCTCAGCAGGCCAACATTTTTCCCTGTTAAATTTGGAGATCCATCTGTGGTGACGTTGATAAGTTTACTCCAAGACAGCTTCGTATTTTCAATGACAGCAGACACCCGGCTATACAAGTCCTCCCCCCGTGTTTTTCCTTTCAGAGACTCCATTGTCAAAAATCCTCTGTTATTTCAAAAGTATTGTTAATTCCTCGGATAAAAATGAGGAGCTGAGCAGTGTCATTTACATCGTTGCTTTCATCCAGAGCTAATGAATAAAACATGAATGACTCTGCCGTTTTTTTTAAGTTGCTAGTTAGCTCTTCGTCTATCAGTTCCACACGGCGAGTCACTGTCTTGCGTGATAGACTGATTTTTTCAAACTTTGGCCTCTGGACACAAGACACCTGCTGCCTCCACCATACATTCCTTTAAAAACTCCCCGTCAGACAGAGGCTTGCTGGCCTTTGCTAATTTGAATGATAGCATAAAACTGGCCTTGGTACTTGACTCTTGGATGGCACTTTGACGATGAAAAATACGTTGTTGAGCTTGTAAATTAGCTATCAACCTCTGAGCAGTAGCTTCCCGTTCTTTCTCTGACTGCTTGCTAGCATAGTTAGCATGTTTTGTGGTAAAGTGACGGCTGATGTTAAACTCTTTAAAAACCGCCACAGTCTCTTTGCATATCAGGCATACAGCAGTAGATCTGTGTTCGGTAAAAAAATATTTAGTTGTCCACTCCTTATTAAACACTCGACATTCTCTGTCCACTTTTCTTTTTTTAGCTCCGCTCATCATTGCAGAAGTGTTGAGCTGTCAAAGAGGGAAAACGCTGAATAATGATGCGTTCATGCGGTGTCGGAATGATCGTAAAAATCACTTTCCTACTGGGAAAAAACAACTCGGCAAGACGGGTCTTCCGACACCACTTGAATGCAGCGTAAGAGCGCACCTCAACAAAGGTCAGTGTGTCAGAGTATCCCATCTAGCGATAAACGCCACAATTGCAGGGAGAGTAAAACATTAACAAGGTTTACCATTATAATTGATTCAAATTCGGGGGGCCGGATTAAAAAGCTTAACGGGCCGCATACGGCCCCGGGCCGTAGTTTGCCCACCCCTGGGCTGGAGCCTGTCTCAGCTGTCATGGGGCAGGTCATACGTACATTCTGGACATGTCTTCAGTCTACCATAGAGAGCGATACCCATTCATGCTCACTAATTAACCTAATCCCATGCATGTCTTTGGACCCTGGGAGGAAGCCGGAGTACCCAGGGAGAGCCCACACAGGAGAACATGCTAATTCAATTCAAATCGATTCGATTCGATTCAATTCAATTCAATTCAATTCGATTCGATTCAATTTTATTTGTATAGTGCCACATAACAACAGTTGATGCAAGGCACTTTGTATTGTGGGTAAAGACCCTACAATAATACAGAGAAAACCCAACAGTCAAAACGACCCCCTATGAGCAGCACTTGGTGACAGTGGGAAGTAAAAACTCCCTTTTAACAGGAAGAAACCTCCAGCAGAACCAGGCTCAGGGAGGGGGGGTCATCTGCTGTGAGGGGAGAGAAACAGGACAAAAGACACACTATAGAAGAGATTAATAATAACTAATCATTAATGCAGAGTGGGGTATAAACAGAGTAAAAAGAGGTGAATGAAAAGAAACAGTGCATTATGGGAACCCCCCAGCAGCCTAGGCCTATAGCAGCATAACTAAGGGAGGGTTCAGGGTCACCTGATCCAGCCCTAACTATAAGCTTGATCATAAAGGAAAGTTTTAAGCCTAATCTTAAAAATAGAGAGGGTGTCTGTCTCCTGAATCCAAGCTGGAAGCTGGTTCCACAGAAGAGGGGCCTGAAAGCTGAAGGCTCTGCCTCCCATTCTACTCTTAAGTATCCTAGGAACCACAAGTAAGCCAGCAGTCTGAGAGTGAAGTGCTCTGTTGGGGTGATATGGTACTATGAGGTCTTTGAGATAAGATGGGGCCTGATTATTCAAGACCTTGTATGAAGAAGGATTTTAAATTCTATTCTAGATTTAACAGGGAGCCAATGAAGAGAAGCCAATATGGGAGAAATATGCTCTCTCTTTCTAGTCCCTGTCAGTACTCTAGCTGCAGCATTTTGGATCAGCTGAAGGCTTTTCAGGGAGCTTTTAGGACAGCCTGATAATAATGAATTACAATAGTCCACCCTAGAAGTAATAAATGCATGAATTAGCTTTTCAGCATCATAACAATCTGCATAACAATGAAAATTGATGCAATGCTTTCTAATAATACTGCCTAAGGGAAGCATGTATAATGTAAATAAAATTGGTCCTAGCACAGAACCCTGTGGAACTCCATAATTAACCTTAGTGTGTGAAGAAGACTCCCCATTTACATGAACAAATTGGAGTCTATGAGATAAATATGATTCAAACCACTGCAGTGCAGTACCTTTAATACCTATAGCAAGCTCTAATCTCTGTAATAAAATGTTATTGTCAACAGTATCAAAGCTGCACTGAGGTCCAACAGGACAAGAACAGAGATGAGTCCACTGTCAGAGGCTCTAAGAAGATCATTGGTAACCTTCACTAATGCTGTTTCTGTACTGTGATGAATTCTGAAACCTGACTGAAACTCTTCAAATAAACCGTTCCTCTGCAGATGATCAGTTAGCTGTTTTACAACTACTCTTTCAAGAGTCTTTGAGAGAAAGGAAGGTTGGAGATTGGCCTATAATTAGCTAAGACAGCTGGGTCAGTGATGGCTTTTTAAGTAGCAGTTTAATTACAGCCACCTTGAAGGTCTGTGGTACACAGCCAACCAATAAAGACTGATTGATCATTTTTAAGATTGAAGCATCAATAAATGGAAAGACTTCTTTGAACAGTCTAATAGGAATGGGATCTAAGGCTACGTTCACACTGCAGCCTGAAGTGACCCAAATCCGATTTTTTTGCCCTCATGCGACCTGTATCCGATCGTTTCATGCCAGTCTGAACAACACAGATCGGATTTTTTCAAATGCGACCCAGGCCACTTGGATATGTGGTCCTAAATCTAATACCTATCCGATCTTTTCAAATGCGCCCTGAGTGTGTACGGCCAGTTCGCATTTATCCGACCTGCACGTCATTGATACTCGACAAACGTCACTATTCTGTGTCGCGTTACGCAGACGCGGGAAGGAAAACGTGTGACTTCCGTAAACATTGAGCGCGCTCGCTACATGTGACGTTATCGCGTCCTCTACTACCCATGCGGGACACTTTCAGGTTCGTCTGCTGTTCACACACAGATCACATCCAAGTCGCATATATTTGGAATGTGAACGACCACGCAAAAAAAAAAAATCGGATTTCACAAAAAAATCGGAATTGGGTCACTTCAGGCTGCAGTGTGAACGTAGCCTAATAAACATGCTGATGGTTTGGAGTAACTATTGAAGTTAACTCCAAGATCAATAAGAAAGAGTCTAAACAAATACCGGCAGTGCTGAAAGCAGCCAAACATGAAGATAAATCTTTGAGATGGTTATGAATAATTTTTTCTCTAATGTCTAAAATTTTATTTGTGAAGAAATCATGAAGTCACTACTAGTTAAAGTGCTCACTCCACATAGAAAAGCCTGTATTTAAACCCAGCACCTTTTTACTGTGAGATGACTGTGCTAGCTAACCATATATACCCTCTATAAAATATACATAAATTGTAAATCAATCATCCATCCATCTTCTGACAGTTTTCTGCATCCAGGATACAAGCGAAGTAATCTAAGCAGAGTTTCCCATATCTCCCTCTCTCCTGCCTTCTTCCTGGGGGAGACCGAGGTACTTTCAAGCCAGCTGAGACATAAAATCTCACTAGCATGTTCTTGATCTGTACCAGCGTTTCCTCCGGTTAGGACATGCCTGAAACACCTCTCCTAGGAGGCACCCAGAAGGCATCCTGGTCAGACGCCTGAAACACATCAACTAGCTCCAATCGGTGTGGAGAAGTAGCAGCTCTACTCTGAGCTCTTTCCCAAATGATTGAGCTCCTCACTCCATCTCTGACCCCGAGGCCAGACACTGTGTGGAAGAAGCTCTCTAACTATGATCTCACTCTTTTGGGTTCCACCCAAAGCTTGTAAATGTGGGTTGACCCATACGTGGACAGTCTCACCTTCACTCGCAGCTCGTTCTTCACCACAACAGACTGGTACAGTGCCTGCATCACTGCCAGCACTGCACCAATCCATCTGTCAGTCTCCCTCTCTATGCTCTCCTCAGTTATGAACAAGACTCTGAAATACTACAATTCTTCTATTTGGAGCAACAGCTCAACCCTTAGCCAGAGTGGGTCCTTTTATGGCTAAGAATCATGGCCTCACACTTGGAGGTGTAAATTCTCCTCCCAGTCACTCTCAGCTGCAAACCCTCCCAGTGCGAGCTGAAGGTCACTGCCTGAAAAGAAGAAGCACATCTGCAAAAAGCAGAGTTGATCCAGCAGTCACCAAAAATAAATCTAGCAACAGATTAAAATTAGCTATTGAGGTTAATGCCGAAGGTTTCAAATAACACATTGATATTTTTGTAAATGTCATAAAGTGACACAAGTGATCACATGATTTGTGATAAATATGCAATTTGTGCAAATTCCTAATGTAATAGTAGCGTTTAATTAAAGTAACAATAATATTGTTTGACTCTTAGAAATAATGAATGAATGAATTTAACTACACATTTTAGAGGTGCTACTGCACCTATTAGCATTTGGGATATTGCACTTGTCAGATCATCATTTACAAAAACTTCCACATAATTTAAAGTTTATTTAACCTCTTACTAAATTAAATCACAAAAACTGTGTGAAGCATGAACACTGCAGCTCCAGTTAACTGAAATCACCCTGCTGAGCTGTGTTTCTGACCAGTGATTTAATTTTTGACTGAAGCCACAAACTGACCCCACTTAGAACTGTTTGTTGTCTCTTTATGTAAAAAAAGACCATTTGAATACAGTGCAAAACCTTGCTTTTTCAGAAAAAATAAATACCTGTCTTTGAACTGGGAAATTCCAGAAATTGCAGGCTCATTAGAAACGTACAGGTACACAGAGGCTTCAGTGCTCTAATTATAATCATTAACACACAGCATGATGCAAAGCTGCAACTATCTTGACACCCAGCAGATGGTAATGCTCAGGATACCAAAGCTGGAGAATGACTCTTTGACCCCACAGATAGCCTCACATCCTCAGCAAACAGCCTCTGACTCATTTGTCTGATACATGAAAATAAAATACAGAAACATGTTCTGACTTTGCTGTTAATATTAAATGGGGCTCTTTTTCTTCTCAACAGTAGGTTTATACCACAGCATTGTTTACATAAGAAGAAATGGTAATAAAACTCTAAAGGTTTATCCACTGGTCTCAAATTTGAGTTGTTTGCATGTCATAGTAATGAAGCTGGAAAGAAAAAAGGAGTTTTTAATGATCCATGCAGGCATGTCTCAGGGGACTGAGTTCTGATGTGAAATTTGTCTCACATCAGCTAAAGAAGATAATATGTAAATGGTGCTAGGATTTTATAGCTGGGACTATTTTGGAACATTCATTTTTACTAAGAGGTAAAATTCATGGTCTGGCTGAGGTATTAAAAGCACAGTTATAGGTCTTTTCCTGCAAACACTGCTGCTAGAGAAAGTCTAACAGCCAAGATTTCATTCCTAAACACTGTCATCCAAATTAAGGTGGAAAAACCTTCTGTGTTTAAAGCTGTGTTCCAAACTGGGAGCAGTCCAGACATACAGGTTGGACTAACATGGGGAGTAATTCTTTGAGAGTATTAGACAAACAATTTAACTGCAAGCCATGTGCCAAAGTCACAAATGAGCATCCACTGCAGCCAAGTGGACATTTCCCTGCCAAGGACAACTAATTATTGGGTTAGTTTTGCCAACATGTTCAAATGATTTATGATAATGAGAATGACAATAAAACTGCTACTGTCAAATGCTGGATCTAACCACAGCATGCCATTTTCATCTGCCTTTTGTGTAATATGGATGAAGAGAAAGTAATAGGCATGAGCAGGGATGGGATATGTTGCCTTGTTTCATACCTCCTGCACCCACTTCAAACTTTCGGGGAGTTTATCTCTGGAGAGTTCTTAATAATAATACTTCAGATTATGACTCATGAGTAATTGTGTCTACCTGATGTTTTCACAAAATTTCTTCAATATCTCTCTTGTCAAGCTCATTTCCATCACATTTGAAACCATTTGCATTACATTTGAACATACTGAGCAGGATGCGGGAACATTTTGAATCTTGTCTAATCCTAACCAAGTAATTTTGGAGCCTAAATCTAACCAAACAGGAAAAACAAAATTCAGTAGTAGTCTGTTAGCAGTCCATTGGCAGCTTTGAACTGCTCGTCTTCACACAGAGAGCGTCTGTTGTCAGATGGGGTCAGTTTAAAAAATATGGTACTGGTCTGTGGGCTGTTCTTGCATGTTGGTCCATCAACCAGCTGCAGAGAAGAGCAAAACTATAACATACAAAGAGCTGAAATAGTGTTAAAAACAAATTTGTCCTCTGCAGCCACTGTCTGTACTTCCCATGCTGCATTTTTTTTAATCTTTGATATTCCTCCCATTCCCTGTGAAGCCTGCTGTCAATCCTATCCCAATCCCAGCACAGCCAATCAGCATTCAGTTAGTGCACAGCATCATCCACGTTGACCAGTGTGCAGTTTGGATGTTAGAGGACTGCACAGGAGCATGTTTGTGATGGCTGAAAACCCCTCTCACAGGCAAATACCTACACAAACTGACACAACTGTGGTAGCATAAATTAAGCATTAGTTAAAACTGCAGTGTTTGTATTGAGGTCCAATGTTGCTATAGGTCAGGGGTGTAATATGAAGTGAGATTAAGAGGTTGACATTGTAAGACTGCGGTATTGTATCACTTCCTGTTCCTGTTTCGGAGCACAGTGTTTTGCTGTCTGTTAGCTGTTATATCTGTATAACTCGATTTATCTGGATAATAACATATTTAGTGTAATCTTCACCTACTTTAAATAGCATACTCTTTGCTGAATCACCTGTATTCACATTACTCACTTTATTTGTTTTTAGAAATTCGCTAGCTTAGCTCAGCTAGTAGCTTAGCCCTTAGCCGACTCACTACCAGCATGGCTTCTTCTCCTGTCTCTCCTGCACTTTCCTGCTCTGGGTGTCACATGTTTAGTTACTCCTCGGCCTCCTTTAGCAGTAACGGTACTTGTAATAAATGTAGTCTGTTTGTAGCTCTGGAGGCCAGGCTTTCTGAACTGGAGACTCGGCTCCGCACCCTGGAAAATCCTACATCTAGCCAGGCCCCTGTAGCGGGTGCGGACCATGGTAGCTTAGCCGCCGTTAGCTCCCCCCCAGCAGATCCCGAGCAGCAGGGAAAACAGGCCAGCTGGGTGACGGTGAGGAGGAAGCGTAGTCCTAAGCAGAAGCCCCGGGTACACCACCAACCTGTTCACGTCTCTAACCGTTTTTCTCCACTCGGCGACACACCCGCCGAGGAACAAACTCTGGTTATTGGTGACTCTGTTTTGAGAAACGTGAAGCTAGAGACACCGGCGACCATAGTCAAATGTCTTCCAGGGGCCAGAGCAGGCGACATTCATGGAAATTTGAAACTGCTGGCTAAGGCTAATCGTAGATTTGGTAAGATCGTTATTCACGTCGGCAGTAATGACACCCGGTTACGCCAATCGGAGGGTCACTAAAATTAATATTGACTCGGTGTGTAACTTTGCAAAAACGATGTCAGACTCTGTAGTTTTCTCTGGGCCCCTCCCCAATCAGACCAGGAGCGACATGTTAGCCACATGTTCTCCTTGAATCGCTGGCTGTCTGAGTGGTGTCCAAAAAATGACGTGGGCTTCATAGATAACTGGCAAAGTTTCTGGGGAAAACCTGGTCTTGTTAGGAGAGACGGCATCCATCCCACTTTGGATGGAGCAGCTCTCATTTCTAGAAATCTGGCCAAATTTATTAACCCTCCTAAAAACTGACTACCCAGGGTTGAGACCAGGAAGCAGAGTTGCAGTCTTACACGCCTCTCTGCAGCTTCTCTCCTCCTGCCATCCCCCCAAAACCCCATCCCCATAGAGTCGGTGCCTGCTCCAGACCACCAAACACCAAAGCTAAAATCAGCAAAAAACTATTAAGCATAAAAATTCAAAAACAATAAATAATACAGCTTCATCAACTGCACCAAAGAATAAAACAATTAAATGTGGATTGTTAAACATTAGGTCTCTCTCTTCCAAGTCCCTATTAGTAAATGATTTAATAATTGATCAACGTATTGATTTATTCTGCCTTACAGAAACCTGGTTACAGCAGGATGAATATGTTAGTTTAAATGAATCAACATCCCCGAGTCACAGTAACTGTCAGAATGCTCGAAGCACAGGTCGAGGAGGAGGATTAGCTGCAATCTTCAATTCCAGCTTATTAATTAATCAGAGACCCAGACAATGTTTTCATTCTTTTGAAAGCCTGACTCTTAGTCTTGTCCATCCTAATGGGAAAATCAAAAACCTGTTTTATTTGTTATTATCTATCATCCACCTGGTCCCTACTCAGAGTTTCTGTCTGATTTCTCAGACTTTTTTATCTGATTTAGTGCTCAGTTCAGATAAATAATTATAGTGGTGATTTTAACATCCATGTAGATGCTGAGAATGACAGCCTCAACACTGCATTTAATCTATTGTTAGATTCAATTGGCTTCTCTCAAAATGTAAAGGAGCCCACCCACCACTTTAATCATACTCTGGATCTTGTCCTACATATGGCATAGAAACTGAAGACTTAACAGTATTCCCTGAAAGCCCCCTCCTGTCTGATCATTTCTTAGTAACATTTACATTTACTTTAATGGATTACACAGCAGTGGGGATAAGTTTAATTACAGTAGAAGTCTTTCTGAAAGTGCTGTAACTAAGTTTAAGGATCTAATTCCTTCATTGTTATGCTCTTCAGTGCCACACAGTGCAGAGCAGCTACCTAAACTCTGCTCCCAGTGAGGTTGATTATCTCGTCAATAGTTTTTACATCCTCACTGCGTATAACTTTGGATACTGTGGCTCCTCTGAAAGGAAGCTCAATCAGAAGTGCCTGACTCCGTGGTATAATTCACAAACGCACAGCTTAAGCAGATAACCCGAAAGCTGGAGAGGGAATGGCGTCTCACTAAATTAGAAGATGCTCATTTAGCCTGGAAAAAGAGTTTGTTGCTCTATTAAAAAGCCTCCGTAAAGCTAGACATCTTACTTTCATCATTAATTGAAGGAAATAAGAACAACCCCAGGTTTCTTTTCAGCACTGTAGCCAGCTGACAAAGAGTCAGAGCTCTGTAGAGCCGAGTAGTCCTTTCACGTTAACTAGTAGTGACTTCATGGATTTCTTTACAAATAAAATTTTAGACATTCGAGAAAAAATTATTTATAACCATCTCAAGATTATTCTTCATGTTCGGCTGCTTTCAGCCTGCTGGTATTTGTTTAGACTCTTTTGCTCCAGTTGATCTTTCAGAGTTAACTTCAATAGTACTTCCTCCAAACCAGCAACATGTTTATTAATCCCATCCTACTAGACTGTTCAAAGAAGTCTTTCCAATTATTGATGCTTCAATCTTAAAAATGATCAATCAGTCTTATTAGTTGGCTATGTACACAGACCTTCAAGGTGGCTGTAATTAAACCTCTGCTTAAAAGCCATCACTTACCCAGCTGTCTTAGCTAATTATAGGCCAATCTCCAACCTTCCTTTTCTCTCAAAGACTCTTGAAGAGTAGTTGTAAAACAGCTAACTGATCATCTGCAGAGGAACGGTTTATTTGAAGAGTTTCAGTCAGGTTTCAGAATTCATCACAGTACAGAAACAGCATTAGTGAAGGTTACCAATGATCTTCTTACAGCCTCTGACAGTGGACTCATCTCTGTACTTGTCCTGTTGGACCTCAGTGCAGCTTTTGATACTGTTGACCATAACATTTTATTACAGAGATTAGAGCATACTATAGGTATTAAAGGTACTGCACTGCAGTGGTTTGAATCATATTTATCTAATAGACTCCAATTTGTTCATGTAAATGGGGAGTCTTCTTCAGACAGTAAGGTTAATTATGGAGTTCCACAGGGTTCTGTGCTAGGACCAATTTTATTTACATTATACATGCTTCCCTTAGGCAGTATTATTAGAAAGCACTGCATCAATTTTCATTGTTATGCAGATGATACTCAGCTTTACCTATCAATGAAGCCAGATGACACACATCAATTAGTTAAACTGCAGGAATGTCTTAAAGACATTAAGGCCTGGATGACCTCTAATTTCCTGCTTCTAAATTCAGATCAAACTGAAGTTCTTGTTCTCAGCCCCACAAATCTTAGAAACATGGTGTCTAACCAGATACTTACTCTGGATGGCATTACTTTGGCCTCCAGTAACACTGTGAGAAATCTTGGAGTCATTTTTGACCAGGATATGTCCTTCAATGCACATATTAAACAAATATGTAGGACCGCTTTTTTGCATTTGTGCATATTTCTAAAATTAGAAACATCCTTTCTCAGAGTGATGCTGAAAAGCTCATTCATGCATTTATTACTTCTAGGCTGGATTATTGTAATTCATTATTATCAGGCTGTCCTAAAAGCTTCCTGAAAAGCCTTCAGCTGATCCAAAATGCTGCAGCTAGAGTCCTGACAGGGACTAGAAAGAGAGAGCATATTTCTCCCATATTGGCTTCTCTTCATTGGCTCCCTGTTAAATCTAGAATAGAATTTAAAATTCTTCTCCTCACATACAAGGTCTTGAATAATCAGGCACCATCTTATCTCAAAGACCTCATAGTACCATATCACCCCAACAGAGCACTTCACTCTCAGACTGCTGGCTTACTTGTGGTTCCTAGGATACTTAAGAGTAGAATGGGAGGCAGAGCCTTCAGCTTTCAGGCCCTCTTCTGTGGAACCAGCTTCCAGCTTGGATTCAGGAGACAGACACCCTCTCTATTTTTAAGATTAGGCTTAAAACTTTCCTTTATGATAAAGCTTATAGTTAGGGCTGGATCAGGTGACCCTGAACCATCCCTTAGTTATGCTGCTATAGGCCTAGGCTGCTGGGGGGTTCACATAATGCACTGTTTCTCATTCACCTTATTTACTTTGTTTATACTCCACTCTGCATTTAATCATTAATTGATATTAATCTCTGGCTCTCTTCCACAGCATGTCTTTCTCTCCCTCAGCCCAACCGGTTGCGGCAGATGACTGCCCCTCCCTGAGCCTGGTTCTGCTGGAGGTTTCTTCCTGTTAAAAGGGAGTTTTTCCTTTCCACTGTCGCCAAGTGCTGCTCATAGGGGGTCGTTTTGACTGTTGGGTTTTCTCTGTATTATTGTAGGGTCTTTACCCACAATACAAAGCGCCTTGAGGCGACAGTTTGTTGTGATTTGGCGCTATAAATAAAATTGAATTGAATTGAATTGAATTAAGTTGAGCCTAAAGTCGGAGTTTTTAGTGTAACAAAGGTGGCTCTCTTTTTACCCAGCTCGATCACCACGTGTGATCACTATACTGAACACAGTCACTTGTATGATGTCATTTGTATGTGACACCAAAACAAATGGTCGCTCTGTCTAGCGTCCTCTGGATGCTGTCGTTAGCCACCAGCACAAAAACATCATTATTAGTTAGCGTGCCGTTTCCCTCTTTCTGGGTTTCAGAAATGGCAGGAAGCAGTCACTTTCTTGACTCACTTGGTGATGTCACTGGTGGGCCAATCAGTGGCACGCATTCTGTTGATGTCACATTTTCGGCTTGAGTAGGTGCTAAAAAAGTACTTGGTATCATGTACTGGCATCTAATGGAAACCCCTAAAAACTGAGTCGAGTCGAGCTGAGTAGCTGTTATTGGAGAAGTGGCACAAGAATAAGTTCAGTAAATAAAATTTATTTCACTTTGAGCTGCAAACTAAGGTGATTCCTACTTCTCCAGAGTCAGAGCTGAGTAACTGAGTAACCTCTAACGTTTAAGTGTATGGAGTTTAAAAATAATGTGCAGCTATTGTCGTGTATTTTTATCTTGATGACATCAGTATTTTATATCAATTTTTATATCATGTATTGTTATATATATTAATCACACACTCTAATTAATGGTCACATATATATATTTTGTCACTTATATTGTCACTCACACACTGGAGCACTGCATAGGTAGGTGGAAAAGGCCTGCCGCGACCTGGGATTTTTCCATTAAGTAATGCTAGCCCCCACCTTTGTGAGGAGCTTCACCTTTTACACAGTGCACTTTTGACCCAGCTTCTCCCGAGGGGAGGGCGAGTAGCCGGAGTGAATCCCGAGGGGAGGGGCAGAGGCGCACCTGGACTTCGGAACGTGGGAAAGATGGGTGTTTTGCTAGCCCCCCGAGATCAATTCATAGAACTGTTGCTTAAGGAGCATCTTAATATGTCCCCTCCCCTGATAACAGCTGGAGGAGGTGTGAGATTGGGCTATATAAGGGCATGGCAAACTTGGGAGGGAGCGCTCTTCTTTGCTCTTCCTCTCACCTGTGTTTGCAGCGGCTGCAGGCTCTCACTCCCGAGAGGGCTTCTGTTTTTATATTCTGTTAAACTCTGGACGTTTATTTCTTTGCTTTTCTACCACCTTATAACAGCACCAAGGCACTCACTCTCGGGAGGCTTTTTGCTTTCTTGCATTTTGTTTAACTTTGTGCTTCATAAATCCTGGAAACGAAACCTGCTCATCTCCAGTGAGTTTCTGTGAAGTGTGGAGCTTTTCTCAAGGTGCATTTGCTTCCATTGGTCTCCCTCCGCCTGGTAAGAGCAACAGTGGGAGAGAGCCGCAAAAAAACCCGACATATCATGTTAGAAATAAAAATAAATGAATAAATAAATTAATTAATTAATTAAAAAAAATAAGAAATAAACAGTAGCACTGAGAGTGGATTGAGAGGTAATATATATATATTAATATATTCGGGCCTATTTTACTACCCTGTGCACTTGTTATGATTAACAATTTCCTTGCCAGCATTGCTTTTATCATATTTGCAGCACTAATGCTGAATTTTAGTTATATTTTTATATTCCTTATAGATTTCTATCACCTGTTCCCCTGATAATGTCTCTGATTGCGGCCAGCAGCACTGCTTGATTGATTTTGTGTGAAAGAAGAGTCAAATGATGAGTCGAATGCCTCCTTTTATGTGAACACAGCCTGGGATAACAGAAGACGCCAATAACCACTGTCTTGATACTCGTTATCACCGTCCCAGGGTTTAGGTTTTGTCAAGCCAGCTAACACATGGAAAGCTCAGCTATGTCAAATTTGCTTCACAGTACACCCCTTTGCTGTGTGCACACAGGAAAGCATGAGGACAAATACAGCACTTTTGATAAACTTACAATATTATAACAGCAACTGAGTCATCAGACATTTAAAGTAAAGAAAAGTTTGTCATGGAGGTTTCTGTATCATAAATCTGCCTTTCCTATTCATCTATCCTCACTGCGTACGACTTTGGATACTGTGGCTCCTCTGAAAAGGAAAGCTTCAAATCAGAAGTGCCTGACTCCGTGGTATAATTCACAAACGCACAGCTTAAAGCAGATAACCCGAAAGCTGGAGAGGGAATGGCGTCTCACTAAATTAGAAGATGCTCATTTAGCCTGGAAAAACAGTTTGTTGCTCTATAAAATAGCCCTCCGTAAAGCTAGGACATCTTAATTCATCATTAATTGAAGAAAATAAGAACAACCCCAGGTTCTTTTCAGCACTGTAGCCAGGCTGACAAAGAGTCAGAGCTCTGTAGAGCCGAGTATTCCTTTCACTTTAACTAGTAGTGACTTCATGGATTCTCTTCATTGGCTCCCTGTTAAAACTAGAACAGAATTTAAAATCCTTCTCCTCACCTACAAGGTCTTCAATAATCAGGCACCATCTTATCTCAAAGACCTCATAGTACCATATCACCCCAACAGAGCACTTCGCTCTCAGACTGCTGGCTTACTTGTGGTTCCTAGGATACTTAAGAGTAGAATGGGAGGCAGAGCCTTCAGCTTTCAGGCCCCTCTTCTGTGGAACCAGCTCCCAGCTTGGATTCAGGAGACAGACACCCTCTCTATTTTTAAGATTAGGCTTAAAACTTTCCTTTATGATCAAGCTTATAGTTAGGGCTGGATCAGGTGACCCTGAACCATCCCTTAGTTATGCTGCTATAGGCCTAGGCTTCTGTGGAAGTTCCCATAATGCACTGAGTGTTTTTTTTCTTTACTCACCTCATCACTCTCTATGTGTTAACACTCCAGTCTGCATTTTAATTATTATTAGTCTCTCTCCTCACAGCAGATGACCCCCCCTCCCTGAGCCTGGTTCTGATGGAGGTTTCTTCCTGTTAAAGGGAGTTTTTCCTTCCCACTGTCACCAAGTGCTGCTCATAGGGGGTCGTTTTGACTGTTGGGTTTTCTCTGTATTATTGTAGGGTCTTTACCTTAAAGCACCTTGTGGTTGTCGTGATTTGGTGCTATATAAATCAAATTTAATTGAAATGAATTGACTTGAACTGAATCTCTGTCTGTGCTTGCTTTGTGTTGGGTACACTCTTGGCCATGACTCCTGCTGGTTCCATGGCTAGCAAACTTGGTTGCATGATTGGTCTCAATCAGCTAATCACTTAATTATCAAACTCCTGTATATCAGCACCAGTGCTGCCACTCACCCCTCTCCAGCCCATTTTATCAGTAATGCATTCAGGACTAACTCCTAGCACGTGGTTCATGTGTAAAGCTGTCACTAATTCCTAACTCCACTTTCTCCTTGTGCCTGACGTCCCCATGTTCCAGGCAACTCTGTGCCTGCTGCAGTCTGCCAGTTTCACACCAAAGAATGCCACTCACCTACTTGTCTACTTTTCACTCGCAACTTCAGTGTCTTTGTTTCACTTGCCTCCTCTCTTCACCAACTCAAACATCGTGACATGATTCATACAATCAAACCCGTTTACATTAAATCTCGCACGTCTGGTTCTGAGTCCTTTGGTGTGTTTCTTGTCACAAAACCTTGACATTCTAGTTAAAAAATAATAATCACTACCAGTTAGCTCTGTAAAATCATTCTGATAACAGGGCACATTTACTATCACGAAAGGTATTCGTGTGTGTTGCACATTCCTCACAAAGGTACATTTCATTCAACCATTTCTGAATGCATTACATGCGTGGTAGGGCTTACAAATCAGTGAAGGCATGTTAATTATGCAAGGCCTTTCTCCAAAATTATACGAAGGTCGAAGTGTGTAGGTCTGTGGTGTCAGGAGATGAACAGGGAGTCATTAAATTCTTGTATACTAACTGTGAGACACCATCAGTGAGTGACTCTGTCAAGTAATCTCTGACAGGACCGATGGTGAGCCCATCTAATGAAATTTTTCCTCACAGTAGCCAGTATTACAAGACCCTTATATTTTCTTATACCAAGTATATGTGTTTTCCATTTCATTAACTCACTCAACAGAGAAGCTACACAAGAAAATAGAAATATATCTGCTGAGATAAAAGCTGAGAAAGAAATGCTGAGCTTGAGATGACGTGAAAGCACAAAAGAGAACTAGAACTTCTGTATTTGGATATTATAGCTCAGGGTTAATGGAGGTAGGCATTAAGTATTTATGAACAACTTTTCAATATTTGTCCACATATTAAGAACCTTATTTAGTTTTTGTCAGCTAATTTATACAGAAAAATGCCTTTTCTTTCTCCATATTTGTCACAAGTGTTTTGTGTTGTTGCTGCCTATAAGCCTACAAGTATTTTGCTTGGCTAACCTTTTGACATGGATGCTTTCCCTACTGTGGAACAATTGAAACACAATTGCCATGCTTTCATTCAGCTACTGCAGCTTGTTTCCACTTCATGTTGGGACAATAGGTCAAAGCTGCGTTGCAGATTAGCTGTGCAACTACATATGAAAAGGAGAATGAGCAGGAGCCTGGGATGGGGTAAATCAATTGGGTCAAATGAGGATGGAAACCAATGAGGGTGGGAGAAAGTGGAGGGCAACAACAAGACGGAAGTGGAAAGAGCTGTAGGTAATCAAGAGAGTCATCAGCTGCATGTTAAGCCCACAGGAACTGTTTCCCTCAAGGAAATGAATGTTCAAGAACACAGTGTGGGTTCATCTCCTCTGACTGCAGGTTGAATTAAATGTCCCCACTGGCCCTGCACACAAGACCTGACGGAAAGAAGAGAAAGTTGGAAGTTTGTTGTATTGATTCACCGGCTCTAATTATGTCGACTGTTTCTCTTTGGCTCATTTTCTGTAGCTTAAAAACAAAACAAAAGCAAAACATAATTAAAAAAAAAAACCTCCTGTTTTCACACATAAGAACATAAGTTTAATCTTTTCAGTTACACCATTTGTCCATAACAGCTAAGGACTGATCTGTTTATAACCCTGTTATAAACAGAGTTTGCGCATCTACAGTTACCACTGAATAAGCTGTCATTGGAACCCATGTAAATGTCATCCTATACCAATGAAATACAAAAAAAAGAGAGAAATTTCTCATCATTTCTTGCTAAATCACATTTTTTCATCTTCACCTCTCCAACCTCTATGTGTCAAGTTGCAGCTTCACTTTACAAAAAGTGGTAGAGCAAGAATGATGTTGTTTCTGCAAATCCCAGAGCAGTGGCATGAATTAAATTGAAGTGAAATTCTGTTTGCGGCCCAAAAACAATGAGATGGGGTTTATTAAGTAAAAATGGGAAACAGTGAAAGTGGAAAAGCTCTGGCAATTGCATTAGGACCGGATCTGGGAGAGTTGGTGCAATAATGGCATAGAGGGCTGGGTCAGATTACAACAGAATGGTATAGTGTTTAGTGAACAAGGGAGGCCCTGAGAGAGCAAGACAGCCTGACTGAGAGGCTAAATGACAATTATGAAAGTTATTGGATGTGTAGAAAATGGAGTGAATGGGAAATCGAGGACGAGAAACGAAAGTTAGCAAAGTTGTGGACATGTTTGGAACAAAGTGACATGGGGAAAAAAAAAAACTAACCCCTCAGGGCTTAGTGCTGGCTTTGCAGTTTTACTGCAATGTCTCTGTTTTGACTAATCTGACCTGAATGAGTTTAGTTGCAAGTACTCCTTTAAAGTCTTCTGCTCCCACTGAGAAATATAACAGACATTATCCCAACCAGGAATATTACTATAAGTAACCTTGGCTGATTGTGCATAAACACCATTTTTTTGTTATACTGCTCCAAAAGACACTTTGTCAGGAGCATCCATCCATCTGTTTTCTTTTGCTTATCCAGTTCAGAGGCCTGGAGCCTATTCAAGCTGCCATAGGGAACACCCTGGACAGGGTGCAAGTCTGTTGCAGGGCTAACACAGAGAAACAGACACATGAAGCAATACATTATTTTCAAGCTAGAAGGCGCAGAGTTTGCAGGGATTTACTGACCATCCAGTTAACCCCCAGTTCAGACACAGAAATTTGTGGCCACACAGCTTTAAAACTGGAATAACCAGGAGCTGCATTTCTCCTTTTTTGCTAGAGGCTATCCTCCTGTTAACCTGTGATGGATCACTATGTGCTGAATATGGACAGCCAAGCTGATCCAAACTCTCCATCTACAGTTATCTCCCAATGGGAGCGCAAACAAGATGACAAATGCCATTTTTTTGACTGGAAAAGGAAGTTGTTGTGAAGGACAGAGGAACTGTTTTGTTGTAGAGCCACCATTGCAGTGAATTTAAAACACACAAAAAGTGAACGACAGAATTAGAGCTTCAGGAAATGGAAACACTTGTAATGTACAGTAATTGTGGTAGGAACAGACTCTTGGGGTGAGATATAACACAGTGAAAGATGAACCAAATGGCTGAGAGCCAAGGGGAGCATCAAATGTTTATAACTTTATTTGCTAGATATTTGGATTACAGAAAGCGTCTTCTGTTTTTGAGCATTTCATGATTGTTGCACTTCTTACGCAGATTGCATATGAAATAGGAAAATGCAGAGTCATTTATGGGTGCAGCTGGGTGTGGGTAGAATCATGCTTTGTTGCACCTCACCCATCATCCATATTAAGGTCTGACACACCCTGAGGTAAATGTTTTCATCACCACAGCATTTTAAGGTGGTGCCAAGTTTAAAGATCAAATGAGCGGCAGCCAAATTCTTGCTTTTGCTGATCATCAGTTCTCACTTCTCTCACCGTGGCAGCCATGCAGACTGGCATGTGTCACATGTACATTTAACCAGATGATTGAAAGCTTCAGCCTTAACTATCTGGGACTACAAGTTCAGTTTCAGTTTATTCACAATCAAATAACATACAAATACAACAAGTACATCAATATAAAAAGTACATATTCCAGTCAGTTAAACTAATTATGTCCAACACCAATTAACAGTTGTCTAACATGTTAATCAGCAAGCTGCCACTGAAAGTTGGCAAAACCTCTCCCACTCATTAACTATCACAGAATGTGGTTATTGTTTTAAATGGTTCTTAACAGTGGTAACCTCATCCATTAAAATGTGCCCAATTCTGACAGCTTCCCAAGTATTTTCTCACTTATAGACTGGATGATTGATTTGTTTGTTTTTTCCTACTTAACTGAATAAGATATTAGTTGCCCGGATGGTGGTGAAAAGGCAGGAAGTGCAGCTGGAGGTGGCACTGGGATTGACCAGAAGGGACAGGATTAAAAATGAGAATATTAGTGGGACAGCTCAGGTTGAGCAGTTTGGAGACAAAGTTAGAGGGCCAAGGTCAAGATGGTTTGAACATGAGCAGTGGAGGGATACTGGATACGCTGGAGAAAGGATGTTAAAGATGGCGCTGCCAGCCAGGAGGAAAGAGGAAGACCACAGAGAAGACTCATAGATGCAGTGAAGGAGAACATGCAGAGGGTTAATGTGAAAGAAGAGGATGCGAGGGATAAGGCTACATGGAGGCAGATGATCCATTGTGAGGATGCATGAAAGGAGAAACTGAATGAGGAAGAATTAGTTGCAAGGAACATCCTTGGCCAGGACACTGTGGCATCGATTTTAGTGTGTTTTGTGCACTTATAACTACACATAACTGCATCTCAACCATTTTCACTAATAACACAAGCTAGGATTAGAAGTACACCAAACTTAAAACTTCTGGCTCAATACTTTGTTTATCTTCAGTGCTCCTTTTAAACAGGTCTTGAAGGCAAAGGCGTATGAGACAATTAAAAGAAATGTGAAATGTGAAAGCAGAAGGTACATCAGTGCAATCAGACAGGTGCATAGACATAGGGTCATCAGCGTTTGTGGAGGGTGGTGGTAACAGTCTTAGGGTTATTGTTCATGAGTCCAACAGCAGGGGGAAGAAACTGTTCTTATGGCGGGAGGTTCTGGTCCGTATGGACCGTAGCCTCCTGCCTGAGGGGAGAGGGTCAAAAAGTCTGTGCCCAGGGTGAGAGTGGTCGGCTGTGATCCGACCTGCACGCCCCAGTGTCCTGGAGGTGTACAGGTCCTGGAGAGATGGGAGGTTACAGCCAATCACCTTCTCAGCAGAGTGCACAACGCGCTGTAGTCTCTGTTTGTCCCTAGTGGTGGCTCCAGCGTACCACACAGTGATGGAGGAGGTGAGGATGGACTCAATGATGGCAGTATAGAACTGCACCATGGTCCTTGCTGGCAAGTTGAATTTCTTCAACTGCCGCAGGAAGTACATCCTCTGCTGGGCCTTTTTGACAACAGAGGTGATGGTGGGCTCCCACTTGAGGTCCTGGGTGATGGTAGTTCCCAGGAAGCGAAAAGAGTCCACTGTGGTGATGGGGGTGTCAGTCAGGATGATGGAGGGTAGAGGGGCTGTGTGCTTCCTAAAGTCCACTATAATCTCCACTGTCTTCTGGCGTTCAGTACCAGGTTATTGTGGCTGCACCAGGACACCAGACGTTTGACCTCCATCCTGTAGGCCGACTCGTCCCCGTCTGAGATGAGTCCGATGAGAGTCATGTCGTCTGCAAACTTAATAAGCTTGACAGACTGGTGGTCAGAGGTGCAGCAGTTGGTATACAGGGAGAAGAGCAGAGAGAGACAGACCCTGAGGAGTGCCAGTGCTGATGGTCCGGGAGTCCGAGACATTCTTCCCCAGCCTCACGTGCTGCTTCCTGTTCATCAGGAAGTCAATGATCCACCTGCAGATGGGATCTGGCACGTTCATCTGGGACAGCTTGTCTTGGAGGAGATCAGGGATGATGGTGTTGAAGGCAGACCATAGAATGTATCATGCCAGGGTTAATATAATCAAGTAAAATTAATTTATTACATTTTCAAGCTATTGACAAAGTTAGTGGCAGCTACTTGTTGTCCAAGGAGACAGCAGTATCATTAAGCTAAGAGGACCTTGAGCACACAGATAGCTCCAACACTGAGCTGAATCAGTCTCAGCGATGCATTGCTCTAGGATGACTCTAGTTTCTCAATAGCATCCTGATGTCTGGCCTTGCTGCCATGCTGTCTGCTGTCTGACAGTCTGTGACAGCAGAGGTGTGAGTGCCACTCACTCAGTGTCCTTGCATCTGCCAGGGCATGACACGCACCCATCGATATGTGGAAAGATACACTCTCTAACGACAGGATAAAATTGAACTGATTTAATCAAGGTGTTCAATACTTACCTCACCTTCTGCCACCTGACAATGTGATTGAGGACATTAAATGGCAATAAGAGAGTGCCACTGCTTTAAAATGAACTTCTTAATTCATGTTCCACATCCATGTTGCAGTTTTTTTGTTAGTATTGTGGAGATGAAAAAAAAAAAGTTTTTTTCTTCATTGTTGTTGATCTGGGGAATGAAAATGTTTCCATAGCCTAAGTTCAAAGAGAAAAGAATAATTATGTGTGTTTGTGTGGTTTAGCTGTTGTCCTCACTGCTGCTCTGACAGTTGTTTTTCCAGACGTGATGAATTCAGTTGTCCTTCAGGAATTTGACTGTCATTGTAATTAATGACAATTTATATCATCAGGAGAGTTGCTTGTGTGTTTGTTGCTGGCAGTAGAACTTTTCTTTCCACAAACATATCTGCCTTCCACCTCGCCTACATGGACCTTCATCCATCTTAAAAATCTTCAACTCTTTACACTCTTCTCTCGAGCCCCTTCCCTATTTAGCAACAACTTCCTCTCATGCAGGATGTTGTTTTCTGGGTGTCGGCTATTATAGGTTGTATGGCGGCGACCCTTGGAGTTATGTGGTTTCTCATACTCCCAGCTCTTATCCAAAGTGATTCCGACAGGCACATTAAAATGCAAATTCTTGTCTCTGCACTCCTTGCCATTTTGTCACTTCCTTTCTCTTTGTGTGGCATGTTGAGTGGAAAGGAATTAGAGCACTGGCCCTGGGGTTGAATATTCAAATGGCCACCTGATTTCCCAACAGAGCACCACCAGCCAGGTTTCCATTTACATAGTTCCTTTTCGCCATTTACTGCCCATCAACACTGACTCAACCACAACTATCTATTGGTCCATTTATAGACCGTTCAACTCTGACTGTGTGGCAAATATTCAAGCAATGAACTCCCAGCCATATTGCACTTCTCAAAAAAAAAGGACCCAGTCACAAAACTTCAGACATCTAAAAGGGCACAGAGATATCATTATTAGAACAATGCTGTGGAAAATGGCTGCTCATTACCACTACTGGTTCTTAATGCTTGTTTATAGAGGTCAATGGTTTCATGTAGCACTGGAGGGGTTACTGGGGTTTGACTGGCCAATTAGATATAATTAGTATATGATGCTAAATACGAGCACAATAGGATAATAAGTAATCAAGCTTATAATGAACTGGAGTTGGCTGTTGCCCTTGTACTGCAGGGACAAAGATGCCCATCAGCTGAGCACTGAGGAATTGTCTCTCCTTGAAAGTACAGAACAAAATACTTATGAAATTCAGCCTCGGAGTTTTTCCATAATCTTGTTGAAAGGCAAACAGAAAAAAAAAGAAGAAGAAAAATAATAAACAACAGCACCGACATAAATTGTGTACGGCATATATATATATATATATATATATATATATATATATATATATATATATATATATATATATATATATATATAATAATATAATTATTATTATTATTTTTTTTTTTTTGCTTCTATATGTTCACACATATAAGCAAACATTCCATAAGTTAAAGCATATATTTTTGCGTCTTTTCCCATAATGTTACAGTCACTACAGCATTTGTATGTCATGCTTGACTAACAGCTCAATACTGTGTATGAAAGCTTCCTGTGTAAACACAGAGCCCTGGAGCTGCTGGAGCGCCATTAACATGCTGCTGTCAGTACAACTTCTGTGTAAGCAGTGTTAGGCAGCAGTCTTAAGTACTCAGAACTGACCGTGTTGTTTTATAGTATGTCAAAAGTATCATTTTGAAATCTGTTATTGAGCTGATCAAGAGAATCCAGGTGTAAGAACAGGCAAGGCCATCCACACATCCATCTCTCCATCCATCCATCTTCTTATATGGGGACGAGTTGTGGAGGCAGCAGCCTTAACCACTACCTCAAGCTCCTCTAGGGAGCCAGCTGAGAGGTGTAATTTCTACAGCATGCCCTGGGTCTCCTCCCAATAGGACATGCCCAGAACACCTCGCCCAGGAAGCACACAGGATGTATCTTAGCCATATGCCCAAACCAGCTCAGCTAGCTCCTTTTGCTGTTTGAGTCCCTCCCGAATGATTGAACTCCTCACCCCATCACTAAGGAAGAAGCTAATTTCCACTGCTTGTATCTGCAATCAATAGCCACCCTTCCATGAATCACCACCTTACTGTGGTGGAAGGGTTTATGCATCCCAGTGATCCCGGGGAGTAGGTTGTCAGGAGCTTTTAGCTCTGTTAGGGTCTTCCAAGGCAAATTGGTCCTGTGGGGCTGGATGAAGAGATTCAGAAAACCCCTATGATGAAATGACCAAGGGACCAGTTTACTCTGCCTGGGACAGGATTACTGGGGCCTCACCCTGGAGTTAGGCCTGGGGAGAGAGCTTGAGAGAAAGCCCGGGTAAGCACAGCCCAAAAAGTCAACATGGGTCAGCCCTCTTGCAGGCTCACCACCTTCAGGAGGCACTGTAGAGGTCAGGTGCAATTTGTGTTGGAGGCCCTGGTGGTCCAATCCCTAGCTGCTGAAACTAGCTCTTGGCACATGGAAAGTCAGGGATATCTTTTATATTTGTTCATTCACCTGCAGCATGCACCATGGAAGATGGAGTTGTATGAAGCAAAAGGAAGGGGCCTTCAAGTTGAACAGGTGGTGACATGCGCAGATATGAAGTATCCACGGGTTTCTGGAAGAGCACACGTAGGCTGCCATGACAGACGGCTACTTCCGCTGTTCGGTTTTATACTTACCCAAAGTCAGAGCCAGAGTTGATGACAAAATGCGGTTACTTTGTGCTGTAACGGGCGGCTTTATTAGTTGGAACATGAGCTCGGATTCAACTTGTGCTGTTGTCGGTTGTCACTACATCAGTCTGTACATTTTTTCAAATTATTTTATTCTGTAAATTTGTTCTTTTTCCCCCAAATTATACTACCCAGTTGCACATCCTATTACCGTATTTTTTCCTTATGTTTTAAGTTTTCCTTTAATGTACAGCCTCTTATTTTTTTACGTTATTTTATTTATAATGTGACACTACAGCATACAGCCTACACAAAGCTTAAACAATGCCTGCCTTCATCTAAACACGTAGCAGTTAGCAGGATGACAGCTGTGTGTCTCCTCGATCACAGCCTTCAGCCAGTCCAGTGTTTCTGTTTCAGTGATCTGAACACTCTGATATCCACATCAGTGATTTACCTTCCACAGAATAGCTGCAGCATCACTGCATGATTTCTCTAATCAGCGATACAGCGAACAGCTGACTGTCTCCACTTTCCCTTAGCATGACCCATGCTAAGCACTTAGCTTGGCCAATGCTCTGGTTCGGCTCTACAGCTGCTTTAAGGAAAACAACGTTGCCTTGTTTGTTCAGCATTACTTTATTGATTTTATTGCTTTGAAGGTAATCTGGTGCTGTTATAATTACGTGATTCATCGCCATCAACACCTTCGGAAAAAACAAGGTAACTGATAATGTGGATGTAGTTGACTTCAGGCCATAATTTCATGTCATTTTCACAAGTGACAGGTGAGGTTATCTCGCTGCTTTTTAAAACATCCTTGCAATGTCTCCACCTCCGATGTGGTACCATTTCGGTCAGGTAAAAGAAACTGCAGTGTCAAAATGTTTCAATGAACGGCAAGTGTTTAAGCCCGCAACCGTGAACAACAGCGCAAACGGAAGTAAACTAATGGTTTCCGCTATGAATTATGGGTAGTGGCGCGAAGTCAGGAATACTGTGGATACAAAAATAATGTCTCCACAGTAACCCTGCCTTCATTATACCTGTCTCTGTCAATGACTGCCCTCTTCTCTTGCGTTCCTGAGCTGAATGGCTAATTACCTGGATAAGGTGCATGGGGAGCAGTCGACCACAACAGCCACCTGTCGGCTGGAGTGCCTCCAAATGACAAACGCCCGCAGGGCTGCTCTGCCCACGTTGAGTCTGTGTTTTCCACTCTGTCGCCTTGCACCACACCTCAGCGTGGCAGCATCAACCTGGGGAACAACTGTTGTCTTTACTAATTTACCCAAAATAGCTGCCTGCCTCGGGCTCTTTCATGCTGCCAGTGCTGGTGAAGAGCATCTGTTTTGAACTGCAGGGGCAAGCATAATCACACTGCGTCGTGGCTCCGGGCGTTAGCCTGTCTCCCAGCTAATAATAATTCACGTCTAGATATTACTGACACATAAAACTTTATGAAAACACTACTTGGTCAACACGTGTGTACACACACACACACACACACACACACACACAAAGAAAAAAAACAACAAAATCAAGGAGATCAAAAATGCACAAAATCTGTTTTGCTGCAGGCCTTAAGCTTTAACTTTAACTATTAAAAGGGTGTTTATGATAATAGATATGATGTGATGGTGTGGTTATGGTATTGATAGACCTGAGGTCAAGACGTGAAAAATAAAGCTGTAAATGAAATTTCATATGGAACATAACTGCTCTAAAGGTGAAAAACAATCCTTTAAAGTTTGTTTGCTTGCAACTGGTATTTTTGCCTGTGTGCAAGTGCAGAGTCAACTATACAAAGGTTGAGAAGAGCATCTGAGACACACATAGTAAATAAAAACTTCTGGACTAACTGCTTGGGTTGATGTGTGACTTGCTGGCAAGCCGGAAAAAATCAATATCATTCTTCTGTTTGTATGTGGTGCTCTCTTGTCTATCACTATATGTTTCAAAGTAATTAGTATCACCAGAGATTGTTTTTTCCAGTTTTCAGCAGCTTTCGTTATCCCCTCACTTCTACAAAAGGCTACAGAGATGTCTGAGGATGCACTCATTGAAATCTTTGCAGGTCCAGCTCACAGACCTGCTACGGGCTCATTGGCAGATGCTTTTTAAAATATTTGGTCAAGTGTCCAATTTAATGGATGCATAAATTATGTTTTACTGAGAACAAATGTAATTTTTGGAGGATATTGTACTGAAAACACATTTTGGCCAGCCAAAAGAAAAGTGTTTTTTAAATTTGTCTCTTGAAGGTACTGTGGTTTTAGCAAAGCATAGCTTTATTGTTTTGCAATAAAACCTAATTGTATAATGTGCAGTAGCTCTCAGATGAAACATAACACCACTGAAACAAAATTACCCTGCCATTATGTCCAAAAGCATGCACGGATCATTTCAGTCTGGATGGGATGAAAGAAAACATCAGCACTTCAGAGAGATGCTTTAAAGAGCCCTTGTGTGTGTTTAAGTGTAAACATGTGCACACATCCAATACGACTGTGATGGTCTAAACCTCGGAGACCCTCGCCTAACCAGTTAATGCTCACACACAGACATACAGATACAGTCTAGTACATGTCCAGTGGAAAGGCCATTGCAAAGTGGCAGTGGAAGGATTTTGGAAGCAGGATGGTGGCATGTGGATGTGCTGTTTAATGTGACATCTGTCGCACAACAGTGTGTTCCAGCCGGAGATGAGGGCTGCAGGCCGCTAGGGCTTTGAGTAAAATATATCGTGGAGGTCACTTTCTGAACCAGGCCATGATCCAGACTGCTGCACGAGCTGGCAATCAGTAATTGAAGGCATATTCATGGTATATGCCACATATATATCTTATGTACATTTACTTCCCTGAGAAATTTGTCTGGAAAATAAACATAACTGATTAAAAATACAGAAGCTTATAATGTTCCGTGTCATCATGAACTTCGTGTTCTGACTGTGCAACGAACCACACTGATGAAGACTACACAATGATAGAAATGGAGACTTCGAGGTCACCTTGTTGAAATTCTCTGTTTTCCACATTCTGTTTTGTATAATGATGTAATCAAGACTGATAAGCTGTGACTATATGAAACTGTAAGCTGAATTAGTACTTCATGCCATCTAACACGGGCATGGCATGCAGTCTGACCCACATATCTGTAAACTGTTTCAAATGGCTTAATTAAATGTAATAATTGGACTCCTTATTCCGTTGTTTTGTGTCATTCCTGTTCAATAAACGAACACGCAGAAACCTAAAGGCTTAAGCAGCACACACCCTTATTATTGAAATTCCTTTATAATGCACCAACAAATAATATCCTATGAAAATGAATTTCACAGGAGAGATGCTGGCTTTGACAGTCAAAAATAAATCAGAAAAAAATTGTTGTGTAGTTTCCATATGTATTTATTGTATTGTATTGTTTGTATTGCTTGTATTTTCTCTCATTCAATTTTGTGTAGTTTAGTCATTTTAATCTTGGTAGTATAACTTGTTTGTTTTTTAGCATGACAAATTGTGGTTTGTCCAGGGACAACAGATGAAAAATAGCCTTTTGGCTAATTCTGGCACATTTACAGGATTGTTTATTAATGTGCATTGTCCCTACTAAATAAATAAACTCAAACTGAAAGTCAAGAAGTGGCATGCTAAGCAAACAGGCCATGTCATGGAGGAATAGTCACAGCTGTAAATAATGACATTAATTGATGGCTTCATTCAATGTGGCTGTTAGCTAAAGGGCCGAGGTGTTGTGAATGCTGACTTACTAGAACGACTTAATCGAGATGGCCATTGTGAATAGTTCCACCTGTACCTGCCATGGCCCCCATGTCCCCCAGGTATGGATCTGCCTTCTCTCTTTCTCCCCCCAGTGTGAATGTGGGTGTGGGTGTGACTAACCACACTCTTCCAGTCATGGGCATTGTCTTCTGTAATCCATCTACAATCAGTGATACTACTTAAACCTCACATCCACTCCTTGCCAGGTTGTTGTTCTGCTTGTGCAGTAGTATAGCTCAGGGCTCTTGCAGTGCTACCATTTACTTGATTGAGTTCTGTCAGCCTTGTACTTACCTGCCTGTCCTCTCCCTCCTCTAAGAAACTTGTTGCAAAGCCAGTATCATACTTACTTGAATATCTGCCTGACAAATGCTCACTCAGCCTCTTTATGTAACTTGGCTGCTCTGCAAAAGTACTGGAACCCTTGCCCTGCAAAAATTCTTGTTCAGTTCTTGTTTAGTCACTTACCTGAAGATATTTACCTGAGACAGATTCCTGCCTGAATCCTTGTCTCTGGGCATTCTTTGTTATTGCTGATTCTGTTACAGTGTCCTCCATTTGAATACTTTAGCTTAAACCTTGACACTGCTGCTTTTTCCAACCAGGGGGCAGATTTAGTAATGGTCTGCACCAGTGGAAAACCCTTTTTTGCTATTACAGGTCTTTACTTGTGCAGTGCCAGTTTTTTAGCTGAAAGGCTTGGGCACAGGTATTCTTGTGTGTGGCCTTATTACATATATGTTTGTAGGTGTTTTCTTTTCACAATGCAAAAAAATCATGCAAACATGATTTACAAAGGGTTGCGACAAAAATTTAACACTAAAAAGAAAAAACCCACAGGACTTATTCAGCCCCTGATGTGGTTGTGATAGTTGCCTCTTGGAGTGTTCATTTATTTGGAATGAGAACGCAAAAGGTTACCAGAAAACATGTGCTATATATGTGTTATACATGTGTTATATGTGTGTATATTTGATGTAGTTTCTTAATGTTTTCTTACATCTCTCTATCAGGGCTGTTAATTGAATTGAGTTTTATTTATGGCGCTTTATACTGTAAGGTGAGAACCCTACAATATTAAAAAAAAAACCCCTACAATTTTAGGTATGGTGATATTACATACCATACTGTTAAATAAGAGATTTTAGGTTCATAGTGCAGTAATGCAGCTGTCCTGTGGATGAATGCTGCTCTCCACCTGAGTCAGTTCTCATGGATGGATGGACAAACTTAGCAAAAAGAATAACGTTTTATTATTGTTTTATTTGTAAACTGTGTTTGTGTCATTTAGGGCAATGCATACTTTTATTTCTGATGTTTAATTCAACTGAATTTCATTTTGTCTCCATGTTTCAAACCAAATGTGTGAAAACCTTTAAATGGTGATTGCGAAGTCCCAGAAAACGATGCTACCTCTCACACTTGTCTTCCTCTGGTCATCGATTTGATCTGCCAGTTAGGGTAATTAGATGCTGTGTTCACACTTCGTGTGAGTCTCTGTGTGTGCTTTAAGTTGATTATATCTGGTCACTAATCTCACAGCTGCTGGGTTATTTATGCTTATAATTTCATTAAAAGAAATCACAGACGTTTCAGAGAATGAGGAAAAGAAGCGGCATATTCAATCACATCTAGTTTATTATGAGTCTCTTCATTAATCATTGTACTTCACAGCAGTGTTGTACACAATCAGACATAATCATAAACTCATTTAAACATTTTCTAATATATTTTCTAGTATATTTTCTAATCCATTTTGGAATGTACAAGATGCTAAATACATTTTAATGAATGTCTGCCACTTTACTGCTTCTCAGTATCCCTGTTTGCTTTTTAAAAAGTTTGGCTTTTGTAATAGAAAAGCACAAAAGAACAGTGGATAAAGTTTATTTCTTACAAAGGTTACTTTTTGTTGTTTCTCAAATAAAATAATAATTTAAAAAAACGCACTTTTGTTCACACTAGAGTCCAATGTGAAGCTACAATTTTAAATATGCTAATGCTAAAACATGGGTTGTTTGAGCTATCATGAGAGCAATGTTAAGGTGCCAGAACCACAAAAACCAAACATGTCACAGAAATGTTTGTCTTGTACAGATAATCAGACTGAATGTTCAGCTGAACACAATGTGCAGCGTAGACTTACTCAGAATTCTACCAACTGTAAGGAGTAACACATATAACCACCGAGTAACAGCAGAATAACATTTTACTTTATCTTCTGTATGTTCTAACATTTTTTAGTGGAGCCCGTCACGTCTGGCAGATTTTGCAAGCAGAATTATCATCTGCATGTTGTGTCAAACATATTTTCTCCTCCAAGATGAGCACTATAGATTCTCCACAGGCTCCTCTTGTAACGTTTGTCCTTTTATTTTATTTAATTTTTTGTGTTATTTTTCACATACATATACATGTGTTCCAGTAATGCCAGGCTGATAAAAAAAGCAAGAAAAAAAAGAGAAAGGGGAGAAAATAGAAAGAGGGGATAGAAAGGACAGAGCACAGTTTAATGAACCATAATGGTTCATCAACATACTAAAAAACAACATACAAAAAATAAACAATACTTGGAAAAATAAATTTATGTGGAAAAAAACAAAACAGAAACAAAGCATGGCTACACAAACCAACAATTTGGTTGTGTTGTGTTTGCATAAGCATGAAAGTCTGTGTCTATGTCATGAAATGTACTCACTAATGAGGGTGGAAAGCCGCAGCTCCGCCCACCAGTAACCGGCTGAGCACCTGGAGACCGCCGCCGCCACACAGTCCAACGCCAACCGCACTGTTTTCTAACTTTAGCTACTATGGGTGAAATTTCCATTTGCTTTAAGTCATGCTTTTAGTAGAATTACTGGATTTTAATAGTTTTATTTATTTTCTGCACCTGTACCCCTGCGAGCAAAGAAGGTGATTCCCATATGAAGCAAGTTTGAAGTCAGCCAAGGGGACGGACAGGCTAATCAAAAGTTTTTGAAATGATTTGTTTAGGGAGGAGAGCCTTTAGGACACAAGAGCCTGTTTTAGATCCTGGAATGAGAGGCTGCAAGGCCCAGTACAAAATAAATAAGTTATTTTTATTATTTGAATAATGCAGTATTACTCTCATAGAGTCCACGAACATACATACAGACCTGGAAAAGAGCACAAGAGGTCTACTTTATACTGTCATACTTTCAAAAGCAGATTTAAAATGGAAAACACTCTTCTAAGGTTGTGTCTAAGCTTCATGGGTAGTTTTCCAGTAGTTTCAAAGTTCTTAAACTTTTATTGTGAACAACTAATACAGGTTCTCAACAGTTTGTAACAATCAAAATCTGAAGGATGTAAGACTGTTCCTGCAGTTGTTGAAAAGCTTTTAGTGTGTCACAGCACTTAATGCTCCAGGATTGTTCCACTTATTTGGTACGTCTTTATTTTTAGCTTCACAGTTACATAATGCCATTATATTGCCATACCACAAGTCTTACAACACACAGTAACAAATGATGCCCCTGAAGAAGCAATAACCTTGGCTATGGTTATAACTATTCCCATGTGAAGTCATTCTTCCAACAAGCTGGGACAGAAGTGTGTGCAAACTCCGTTTACCCTTTTCCTGTTTTACAATAGAACTCCTTTCATTTGATATGAACCTACACAAGATACAAAAAGAGCCACTTAAAAAATGCAACTCTTTTAGTACTTTTATTAGTTAGACTTAGTCAAAAAAAGAACATTAAACAGACTGAATGTCTAGACAGAGTAAAAAGCCTTGTTCCCTGTTTTTAAATAAATGCACCCAATAATTTTGAGTAGCATGAACAAACAAATGAAAAAAGCAACTTTCAGATTTTTGGCAGTGATTCTGTGAAGCTGAACCAGTTTTCACCTAAAATGTTCCGACGGCTCAGACAGTGTTCAGCACACATGCTGCTTATTGTGTTTATACTTTAAATTTCAAGCATCCAGGCTCTATGTGACTAGAATAAGAGGATGGGAGGTTATGCATTGTTGTGGATTCTACTTTGTCTCAACCTTTGACTTTGATATATGGACATTCATATTGAACTCTGTACTCTCTGCAGCTGCAAATAATATTTAAAATGGTATCCTAGTGGCCCATTCCCAATGTTCTAAATAATCTGAATCATTATTCAATTTAGTCCATGAAGTTACAGATGTAACATGTTGTCTTTGGAGCACACACACAAAAAACAACTTTCTTTCTGTGAGTGACTCTCAGAAAAAGCAGCAATGCATTACCATCAATGACAGCCATCTACTGTTGAGAACAAAGACAGAGAGCGAAAACAAGAAAAGGAGGGGTTTTATTATTATTATTATTATTATTATTGGTTTGTTTGTGTTTTCCTTGTCCCACACTTTAAAATGTCTACAGTGCATTTCCACAGCCCAGAATGGTCTTTGGGACTTCATTGTTTTTTTTTTGTCTCCTTAGGAATAAGATTGAGTTAAAGCATGTTTTTCAGGAGTTAGACTTGGAAGCACTGTTATTTTACCAGTTTTAATGGCAGTAATTTATGCTGACAAAGTAAGTGCTGTGAAGGCCATCAGCCAAAAGACTTGAACTTTCTGCAAAATTTCAGAAAAACAGGTGAGTGCATATTGAATTCTTCTTCCACGTCTCTTGGGTGAGGAACAAAGTTCAGTGCTAAGTTGGTCTTGGCGGTGAAACTGCAATGAAAGCAGCTCAACTAATCCTGTGCAGAGCCATAGAGACACTAATGATACACCAAATGTATTTCTGCTGTTTTGTCCTACTGACCCTGACTCACTCTTATCGGGCTTTAAGGGAGCTGAGGATTACATCAGCTTTGTTTGTTTGCTGGAAGGGAGAATGCAAAGGGAGACCTTGTTCTTGAGAAGTAGACAAGGGCATCTACCAGTGGTATGTGCCAAGCAGAAAATCATCTACTCTGTCCTTCTAATAGAATATGGGTTTTCCAACACGTATCCATTTTATTGGTATATACATCCTACTGCAGCATTACATCAAAGTCTATATTATTCAAGAGCATGTACATTATTATTTTACATACATTTTTAGGTTTAACTTAACTTTTCTAATACAGTACTTAAAAATAAGTGACTGCAGCATAACAACGGTTATGGCAGCACACATAATCGTCCACATGAAACAGAGAAATCCTTCCTATAAAAGTCAATGTTAGGAAGTTTTCTGTAAACATTATTATTATTATTATTATTTAAGCTCACCTTTGTCAGGAAAAATCCTGCATCATTAAGGGATACCAAATTAAATGCTCTGCACTTGCAAAGGTTGATACATTAATTGAACAAAGCATCTCAAAAAACCTATGAGGGACAACTAAAAGAAGTTTTGCACAAAAATGTAATTCTTGAGAAAGAATCACGAAGCATTAAGAGTTCCTTTCACTGGAACTAAGGGGCCGAGCCCAACTCCTGAAAAACTGAATTAAATGACTTGGATGGATGAGTGAATACTTTTGGAAACATAGTGTATAACCCCAGTACATAAACATATGATAGTGTTATAATAATTCATAATGGTAAACAAAAAAATGAGGGTGTTTTTTTTTCTTTAAAACTAAAGCAATTTCTACCTGTATATGTGAATCACAGGTAAAAGGAAAAGGAAAAAAAAGCTCATGTACATTGCTGGCAGTCGTTATCATTGTCAGTGACCCATAACACTTCACTTAAACTAGAGGCCCAAGTCTTCCTTTTGCTTGGGAGTGTAATCAGGCCCAATGCAAGGTGAGTGGCTTCCATCCACATTCTCTCCAATGTGTATCACAGCCATGTTTGAAATGCATCAAAGCCTCCCATCCATCAGAGTTTTAAGATGTCTCCATGGAGATGATTGACGACAGTAAAAGGCTGTGCTGGAGAGAGGCCCCGGGTGAACAGATGAGATCACAAATCTCATCTCTTTCCCTGTCCTGGTCTCTCTCATCTGCCCTTCTTTCTACAACATACACAAACAGTTGTGTAACACACACACACACACACACACACACACACACACACACACACACACACACACACACACACACACACACACACAGACACACACACACACATACATACACACATGTGCGCACGCGCCGTAGTCAAACATTTTTATCACTTTTTCCCTTTCATCTTCTTGGTGTCAGTAAAAGGGAAAGAGAAAAAAGTTCAGGGTAAAAGAAGAGAACAAAAAAACCTCCCAGACTGAGTGACTATTAAAGGTCTCTAAGAATGAATACATGAATTGTTAGATCAGATATCTCTCAGTGAGTGGTCCATTGTACTCATATTCCACAATTGTAATAACCACTTGTAATAAAATTGTAACCAATTGTAATAAAACACTATCTTAATCTTAATCTTAATCTTAAACCATGAGAACACCTTTCGTGATATGATATACTGAGCGATGGACCTTGTAAGTAAATGCCAAGTGATTTTGTATTTCTCATCTGTGAAAACATGTTACGTAGGCTTTAATGGGAATGTGAACTAGAAAGCAGTCATACAATAGGTGGTTCAGAGACGTGTATCAAGAGACAGATGAGCTGCTGCAGGCTGGATTGACGGGGTCTTTTCAACCATCATCTACAAGGGATTTCAACTATTTAGCATTTCTGAATCATTTCAGCATCTTGGCGCACATCCATGACCAGAAGCTGTGAAGAACCTTGACTCTACTATTATGTCCCTCTGTCATGTCATTCCATTGGTGTAAGGACCCATCGATTTAGCTTTTATGCAACAAATTGCATTTAGCTGACTGTGGGCCAAGTCAATCAAAGGCTGGGCCTGCTGTGCATTTTGGCAAAAGGTGGTGATTAAACTGACTTGGAAAAGCAAGCAGCATTTCTGGTTTCTCAAGCTGACAAACAGAATGAAGCCCTCTAGCAGTACACTAGACTGGTTTTCCTCCATTCTTCTCCTGGGTGGGAGGAGACAGGTGCATGCATTTCACCCAGGTTTGGCACATTTAGGCCTATGAGATATGTAGCAGAGAGACGCGGATGGCTTAGAGGAGAATCAACAGATGGACTTGGTGCTCATAATGAATCACTATCCAACAGGAACAGCTTGAAATTCTGATCAACCCCAGTGTGGGTTGGCTCTCATTGTAGTAGATTTGATTCTCCTTCAACATAGTCCAGTCTCATCCACAAAGGGTCATCTGTGGACAACAATACACTGATGTGCTCCCAAAAAACAGTGTTTTATCCTTTGTCTTCCTCTATCAGGATTTATGGCTGGGATTTTTTAAACTTTTTCTTTTTTTTTTTTTTTAATTGACAAACCTTAATGTATATGCCATTTTTTTCTATCTCTGTGTATGCTTTAAAAACAGTGGTGGGTAGTTGACCTGCAGGAGTTTGAGAGAATATGTCAAACCATAAAGTACAAGGCAATATTATATTACAATATTGGATTGAAGGGTTTGTGTGCTTTTGTTCTGAAGACAAACTAGTTGTATAAGCTTAGTGTGCAGCCTCTAAGCTGAAGGCAAGTACAGACAGCTGTGTGAAGGAGTTACGTAGTCTGCATGGAGTCATCCTAGATTAAAACAAGTCTTGAGTTCCATGTTTATGCCATTTTCATAAATAGTGAATTAGAGGAGAGAGCTAGGGAGTAATAAGCTACCACTATCACTGACTAGCTAACTTGGTTAGCACAGGGCAGGTGAGAGGCAGGCTGCCACTCTGTTAATGCATAGAGATAGACAACCATTCACTCGCACAATCCCACCAATTAAACTGTCCCACACATGGTTTGGGACTGTGAGAGGATGCCAGAGTGGACCTTCTGGCTGTGGGGCAAAAGTGCTAACCATCACAGCACTGTGCTGCCTAGCTACCATAACCATTTTAAGCATTCAGGCATTGAAGGATCTCAGAGGGGAATCTGTTACAGAGAATGTGGGTGGTGTCACTGACAGCTCTGTGATGTGATGAAGGCCACAATCTGGTGTTGGAGATAGAGAGCAAGCTTTTAACTAAGGAATGTAGAATCCCAGGTGAGGTGTAGGGGAGGAGATGGTTGGATAAATACTGGGAAGCAAGGGCATGTGGGGATTTGTAGGTGAGCAGAAGGTAATGAGTAATGCAATGACTTACTTCTGCATTAGCAATTAAAACAGTAATACTTTTTTCCTTCCAAGTTGTAAGTTATGAGGAAATGGTTGAGCACCTTGCTTAAAATTGACAACAACTCCAGTTAAAGCATCAATATGTTTCATAACAATTTAGATTTGTAGTATTTAACAACAATGTTTTTTTTTCTCTGACTCACAATACACTATACACGGACTCTTCAATGCCCTTTCCTTACATTAATATGATGTGGATTAATAAAGACATTAGTTAATGTAATGTAACAAACTTCTTAAAAACTTTGAGGAATATCTGACCTTTCTGTGTACATGTTGATCAGATAACATTGGCAGTGCTGACATGCCTGTTTTAGTGATGTTGGAACAACAAGGCATCTCAGAGATTGCAGTTTGTCCCCATTCATCTCACACACTGCTCCCACTTTAACATATTGGCATTTCTGAGGTGCTTGGTGGTAATTGTCAGCCACATGGCGGCACCTCATTTGTTTCACTGACATTTTGCCTGTGCTTGATTGTGTATTTAACAGGCAAAGGAAAGCAAAATTAATTGGAAAGAGGCCCTAATCTGTCGGCTTGAAATGTCACCCCTGTATTGGGATGCCTACACTGACACAGTGGCACTCAGCAGAGACAAGAGAAGGAGGAAGCAAGAGTTTGAGGGAAAAAGAAAGAAAAAAGCAAAAGAATTACAGTAAAAGAAAAAATACAAACCAAATCATAAAGAGGAGGATAGAGGATGTTTAGACCAGTTATAACAATCAGGGGTGTTCAAAGTCCTCAAGTGGTAGCAAATTGCCAAATATGAATGTTGATAAAAGATATTAAGAGTTCACTGACACTTCATACACAGCAGGAAGACAGAGGATTTGTTGTCAGTATTCAAGTGAGGCATAAATTGAAAATTATGAGCTGATCTTAGTGGGCTTCATCCGGGGTTCTGGAGTTCATAGTCGGGCTCAGTCAACTGTGGTTTTTGAAATGGCACTGCTACAGGGATGAGCCCTTTAGAGCACTGACAGTGACGACCTAGAAAACCACCCACTAATGTCACACGCATAATGACAAAATATCTTTTTGTTGTTACATTTTCACAGTCACTTTCCTGCTGGCTTTTCCATTCTTACTGTATACGTTTCAGCCTGTTTCAGCTTTCAACTGGAAAGGAAAAGCAGAGCTTACCCATGAAGCCAGAATACAAAAAAATGCCAGCTAACCTGCAGTGCTGGCAGGCTGTAAATACAGGTTGCATGTGGTCATTGAAATAATTGACAGGAGCAGAATATGTTTATGTGTTACTGGTCACAGCACCTGATAATAAGGGCAACATTTTGCTTTCAACATGCTTTGTTTCCTTTTCTGGTTTATTTCATCTCCCTGAAATCACAGTCAAACTTTAGACACTAATAAAAATGCATACCCATTTCTGTCACAGCAGATTGCATATTGCTCATTTGTCCACTACTCAAAAAAGTAGAGTGATTTGCCAACCACCTGATCTACCAGATACAGTAAGTGCTTACCCAGCTGCTCCCCATTAGCCTGGTGGTGAACTGTTGATGTGCTTGATATGCAGCCAGATAATCTGTGTTTCCAACTTGCCTTTTGCATTTCCTGTTTGCTCCTGTTCATGAAGGTCCTGTTTTCAGGTGCACCACCTGTGTGTTGACTTAGCCTGTGGATTTGGCATATTGAATCTGATAGCCTTCACATTTCTGGCCAACTTTTACAATCTTATTCATTTTAGAAGGGATTAGAAGGGATTTCCTTAATATGGTGTGGTTGTGAGCACAGCAGCTCCATCTGAATGCTCTGTTAGTCTTTAAAAGTTTGTCCACCGCCCTCCTTAGGACTGCTCTGCAACTGTTTTGAAGGTGATTTTTGGATTGGGAACAAATCTGTTTCAATTTGTTTGCCTCTCCCAAGTAAGAAAGTGCAAAACGTTTTTTTTTGTTTTGTGAGACAAGAACAAAAAGACCAAATGTTTGTTCATTTGACATCACAGAGAACTCTTTTGTCAACAACCCAGTATGAACTGGGATTTTCAGCTTGCCTAATGATTAAAGGAAGCAGTTCCATCTATAAACGGCAACGTTGAGGTGAACTATATTCCCAAAACTTTGATAATTAGACTGAACAGCTTTTTTAAGTGAAAACAATGAGCATATACAATGTAGTTAAAGTGCTCTGCATAACTCTATGACCCCTTATAAGTGATTATAAATGATGGTGCAGGGAAATATTATATTTTACATGCAACATTTCCTGCAGTAGTTCTTGAAAGCAGCAATTTTCCACTTTTAGGGCATATTCCTCATATTCACTTATTAACAGGGAAATATATAGGCACTGTTTTATACAGCCTGTGATTGGTAGACTAAATCTCAATGTTAAGTCATGCCATAAACAGACAATAAACAGAACACTGTAGACTACAGTGGGCCAGCCAACATGTGCAACTAAATCAAGCCAAGCGAGCAGTTTAACCATATCAAACCTGCACACAGAGGCGCATGAGCAGTTCAGTAACATGTAACGCAGCAGAGAGCAAAGGGGTGTGCATTTCACTTGCCCTATTTGACAAGGAAGGTCATTCTCTTCTTCCTTTAATGGTGGCCAATTTTTACTTTTTATTTTTAACCGTGTCATAGAATTCCCCACTAGGCCCTCCGCAACAAGGTCAACCAAACCTTGAAGTGGTCAAGTGAGCCCGAAATTTGTCAGAAAAGAGAAGACAGAAAAAAGAAAAGGTCCTGCCCAGCAAAGTGAGTTAGCCTCTGCAGGCACGCATTAATATACGTAAATAAAAAATCTTAAATGTTGGCCTTAAATCAGATTTAAATTGGAGTTACTGCTGTAGTGATAGTTTTATAAAATTACTATTTGTGAAAATCTACACCATCTATTTGCCAATGTTATTATCATGAAATCATCAGAGTTGTTAATAATATGTCATAATAGGGTCAGACTCACAAACAACAGTAATGATTTTGGTCACCACATGAAAATACGTCCTTTATTAATCTGTTAGATTCTGTGTGGTGTCGACTGTACAAAGTATTTAAGTAACTGATACTTTTTATCATTCACACTGGTACACTGAACATACTCAAGCTTTATGTAACAGTTTTCATTAGCACAAACCCAGGTAAGACACCATTTAGATATGTTACAGTTTACTATAACCATTATTGAAAACATTACAAATATAAATATGAATATATACAATTTCTGGTTTGATTAAACAAACATGATTTAATTATGAGAGGCTTTAGAGTTAAACCTTTTACAAAAAAGTTATTAAGGTAACATTATCTTTACCTCAGTGTTGCCACTTATGATTTACTAATAATTATAGTTGGTTTTATCGATATGAATTCTCAGAAATTGCTGTATTATATCTTCATTGAATAGCAGCATAAGTTTCATTCAGGGTGATTTATAAAAACCGACCCCAGAAAAGTTGGTCCTGGTGTCCAAGGCTCAGCTCTGCAATTGAAGACAAAAAACAAAAAAACGTAAATTATGAATATGCTGAAAAAAATTTTTTTTCATTAACAAAGTGTGTGTGTGTGTGTGTGTGTTTGCTGGAATATCAATGGCAATATGTAGAAAAAGACAAATTAAATGTATTCACCCTCTAAATGTCAGGGTTATACATTTGTGTTTGCAAAGATTATACTCATCTAAGCAGTAAATTATTTTCATTTCACTTTTCAAGCATCAGAGCAACCAATGATCATATCCAACTAGTTATATACTGTATCATAGCTGCTCGCTGTTTCTGAAGTTTGGACTTACACACAAACATGCGGATACACATTCCACACATGGCGACAACTCTCGAGATCTGAAGCGCCCTGCCACACTCCGGGCTCATCAGGCAGGCCCTTGTCTTCAAGCAGCACTCGGGACAGCTTCTCGCTGAGCTCTGCGAGCCTTTGCTGTCTGTGGTCGTGTGTCTCTGGGGTTGGGTTTGCCTCACATCGTTGTGCTTTTCATCCCACTCTTCACTTTCACCTCTTCCCATGGTGCTTGTTTGTTTTGACAAAAGTTGAGTGTAATATAGTGGTTTGAGAATAGATGGTTCAAATCTGGGAAGAAAATGGCAGCAATGTAATACTCTGTGTGTGTAGCTTCATTACAGCAGAATTTCCACAGGGAATTAAATGGGCCACATTATGAGCTGACTCCCACGCTCTCTGTCTTTACAATACAGGCTTTGTTTACAATAACTACATCCGGTGTCCAGTGTCATGATGCTGTGACTTTGTTTTGTTTGTGAATTTTGTGGCAGCTTCAGAGAGTGTCATGACTCAATCTGTTCTTTGTCGGTGCATTTCTTCATCATCTGCATCTTAGTGTGTTTGCAGGGATGCTCGCATTGATGGACATAACATTCCTACTTAAAACTGTAGAAGACATCATATAATTTAAAAGAAAATACACTAATGCCCAAAGAGGCAATTTAGATCAATGTAAATGAGAAGTCTACAGACAGGACACTGTCTGAACTGGAGAAATGATGTATGTTCTACTATAGGATAATCCTGTACATGTCTAGTCTGTAAACAACGGGGAGCTGAACATATTATGCATGAAGTGTCCCAGTTCATCAAAGAGAGATCATCTCTCACAAATGTGAAACCTTAACACTGCAGTCTAAACTTAAGTCCCTTTATGAACACTTTATTGAGTGAAGTCACATTGATTTGACAGATTAACAATCTTTCCACACTGATGATCATCGCTCCTGCCAGGAGTTGAGGCCCCCTGTTTCAACTGTCGGATACAATTGCTCCCCAAAGACATTATCAGATATTAAGTGATAACCCTGATGGTGAAGTAACAACTTATCTGTGCCATCCAGTGGCTACCCATTTATTAACACTGACAGTAAATTAGATTGCTGGCATCTGGAGGGTATACTGGCATTTTGAATGCACCTTTCCATCTCACCCAGCTTTCAAAACTCCTTTGGATTTCAGTCATAAGTAATAAAATTCCATCACCCTCCTCAGCCGTGAAAGCAACTTGGAAAGGAAGTGAGAGAAGGCCATTAAGAGTAGAGAAAAAGAGTAATGGTCTTACCCTTTGCTTTCAGAGTCGCCTCTCCATCAGTTTGAATCTCTCTTTGTAGAGCAGACTTTCCTTAAAGGACTGCTGAGAACAGGCACATTCACCCTTACAGGCACTCACACCCCGGTGTGAACAGCTGAGTCGTTGGTGTTATCGTCTGCCTCGGCTGAACTGAAGGGTGTGTTGTGTGTGTCAGGTTTAACCGGTTTGTCAAAGTTCATTGTCCTGAATAATTTTAGTAACAAAGAAAAAAACTATCTGAGGAATTAAAAAGTCTGCGAGCAGTAATAATAAATGTAAAGAAGAGGTTCACTCCACCAATAAAATTACATAAACTGTGAATATCATATTATCAAATGTTTCATCAGTAATATTAATAAACACAACAGTATATCAGCTTTATATTTTCAGGTGTGTTAGGAAACACCTTAAATTATTATTATTTATAAATATAAAACTTTTTTGAGCTGTGTATGCAAATAATTGTTTCTTTGTTGAATTGTGTATTTTTAAGTATATTGAAATATGTTTTGTGACTTTAAAATTGTATTTTAGATAGATGACTGAAGTCTCTGAACGGCTCATGCAAATTAAATGTTCAGATTTCAATTATTCAGATCCAGTCACAGTAATATTGTCTTTTAGTCGCCAATAACGAATACATTTCCGTCGGTCTCTGCGGCAGCGTGTGCTGCTTAGGGTTGCTGTGAAAATTCCATCAAGTTTTAATAAATAATTAGACAGAATAATTACTTGACTAGACTGCACAGTTCATTACATGATGATCAATGATGAATCAAGAAGAACAATTTCAGGAAATAATTAAGCAAAAGAACAGTTTGAATGTACTCAAAGAGCTGCATTTCATTAAGAGGCTGAATAATTACAACACTATTCATCATCATCTGTAAATGCATCAAAGCAAAAGGCACAGTGTGCGTGTGTGTGTGTGTGCGTGTGGGTGTGTGTGTGTGCATATGTGTGTGTGTACATGTGTGTGTATATGTACGTGTGTGTGTGTGCGTGTACATTTGTGTGAGTGTACATGTGTGTGTGTACGTGTGCACGCGTGTACATGTGTGCATGTGTGTGCACGTCTGTGTGCACATGTGTGTGCGCACGTGTGTGTACGTGTGTGTGTGTGTAAGTGTGTGTCTACGTGTGTGTGTGTGTTTACGTGTGTGTGTGCGTTTACATGTGTGTGTACGTGTGTGTGTGCATGCGTGTGTGTGCACGTGTGTGTACATGTGTGTGTGCGTGTGTATATGTACGTGTGCGTGTGTGTGCATGTGTGTGTGTGCACATGTGTGTGTGTGTACGTGTGCGCGCGTGTGTGTACGTTTGTGTGAGTGTACGTGTGTGTGTGTGTACGTGTGTGTGTGCGTGTGTGTGCGTGTGTGTGTGTGTGTGTGTGTGTGCATGTTTGTGTGTGTGTACATGTGTGTGTATATGTACGTGTGTGTGCGTGTACGTTTGTGTGAGTGTACGTGTGAGTGTGTACATGTGCGCACGTGTACATGTGTGCGTGTGTGTGCACGTGTGTGTGCACATGTGTGTGTGCACGTGTGCGTGTACATGTGTGTGTGTACGTGTGTGTGTGTGTGTGTGTGTGTACATGTGTGTGTGTTTACGTGTGTGTGTGCGTGTACATGTGTGCGTACGTGTGTGTGGGTGTGTGCACGTGTGTGTACGTGTGTGCGTGTGTATATGTACGTGTGTGTGCGTGTACGTTTGTGTGAGTGTACATGTGTGTGTGTGTGTGTGTGTGTGTTTACGTGTGTGTGTGCGTGTACGTGTGCGCGCGTGTGTGTATGTGTGTGTTTGTGCGCGCGCGTGTGTGTGTGTATGTGTGTGTGCGTGTGTGTGCGCACCAGAACATAATGCTTATAGTTTTAGGTTGCATGCTTGTTAAGTTTAATTAAGCTTAGCTTATCGCAGTGTTTGGCCTGTGTCCTTTGAAGTGATGCTTATGTGTGTGTCAGGGGGTTACATGTCACAACAAACAAACAAACAAACAAACAAACAAACAAACAAACAAACAAACAAACAAACAAACAAACAGGAACATTTCTTGTGCATTTTCTTCTTTATAACTTCTTCATACAAGGAGAGACATTTTTTAAAAAGATGTGCAGAAGTGATTAAAGCTTCATCCTACTTTATTTTAACATGGAAAGAGGAAGCAGCAGCTGATTGTAGATATTGATAATACCCAACATGATGAAAGAAAAAAGCTACATATGCTCAATATTCACAGACACTTTACACAGTTTTTAGGTTTAATGATCTTTGTTATGATGTCTGAAATGTGCAGATTAATATCATGCACATTTCGGCTTCTAACTGCTTATGGAAAATGTTCCCAATGTGACAAATTTTATTAGGATATTGAGCTCACTGACCAAAAGAAAACTGGAAACAAAAAGTTACTGTTACATACTGGATTATTTGATAAAGGTGTGTTAGCACTTTGCATTACACACTGGTAAAACCATGACAACAGTTGGTGAATAATGTGATAATAAAATAGTGTTAATTAAGTAATAACATTAAATTAATGATGAAGTAATAATGATGCAGTAGTATGTTAATAGCTACTGACCCATTAATCCACAACTACAATGTTATTGTACTTTAGTGTAAAGTGGTACCATATAGTAATAAGGTAAAATGAAATTATAGGGAATCTGCTGTGTCAGCTTGAGCCTTAATCAGGGGAGAAACATTGATGGTTTAAAGGGTTAAGCCTTGGTAAGCTATGTGTGTCTATGCAACTTGATATAATCAGTGCTGTGTGTGGCAGCAGGACATGATGTGGCATTTGCATTTTACTTCCTCAGATTTTTTCTTTTGCCTGTTCAGTTGCTCTATTACCCAAGCAGACAATTTCTTCCAGTATCTGGCAGAAACATGACAAGCAGTCCATCTCATCAGATCACAAGCCCATGTAGCCACTAGATTCCCATGATGCACTGTGCTAGTTATTATTGGGCATAAGTATAGTGTCTTGGAATTCTGCACACTGATAAAAAAATCCATTTATGGGGATCTATAAGTGCATCTATAGCCAACTCCAGGGGAATGTTGAACCTGTGCCATTAAAGATAAAAATGATAGATTGGTCAACTTTGGCCAAGTGCTGGCTCAAACAACACTTTGAGGACAGTCGTCATTAACCAATCTAACTTGTTGCTAGTGAATTTGCTTCTTTGTTCAACTCTAGTTACTCTGCTATTTTAACTAGTATTACAAGAAAACCTACCATACCATAGGTTAATGGTTTGGGTTTTTATTTTTGTTTTTAAAAAATAAAACATTAGAAACTGACTGAAGGAAGTTTTAAAGGGATCAGGTAAAAAAAACAAACAAGCAAAACAAAAAACTTAAATGAGTTAAAAGATTTTAAATCAGAAATCTTTTTTCAATTTTTATCAGCAGAATAAACAACAACTGAATTTATGCTCTATAGACATTTAAATGTTATTTAAATACATGAACAATAGTTGGCTTGTAATGCAGTTCTTACATTTTAAATTTTTTTTTTTCTAATTATCTTTTTTTAACAGATTTTAGGAGGCCAATCAGTCATTGAGCTGTGAATTACCTCATGTCCATCATTAACTGTACTGTAGTTCAGTTAGTGAAAATACAGAGAATTTAATTCTGTGATTGTAAACATAAACACCAGGACAGTCTCTGATCTTGTCACGCCCCTAAAGGATGCCCCAAATTAAGCCTCGGAGGGTGATGATAACTTCCTCTCAGGGGGATCTCTACATACATTTTTTTGTGTGTATATGAATAAGAGAGGCAGAGGCACAGCAACATATGACAGAAAAGTGCTGTGAAAGTAGGCATAATGTCAGAAGTGTGACCAGAGTAAAAAGGTATGTTTGTCATTAGAGTGCAGTGATAAATCCATATCTTCTTTCTGTTGAAACTGCCTTTGGCTGTTAATTTCAGCGACATGGGCAGTTTGTGCATTAGTTTCAGTGAGTTTTAACCTTGTGCAATATCCTACATGATGTTCAAAACATTAAATATTTGGCAGTTCATTTCCTAATATTTATATGTCCATATAAAACTTATTACTTTGAGTTTTTTTTAAATAAAGTATTGAAATAAATGGGAAAAACAGTGAAATCTAGACACCTATAATTCACAGATTATAATATTTGTACACATTCAATGCAAAACAATTAAGTCTGATTTGCAATAGCTGAATACAGTCTCAAGTGTTTGGCAGATAATTGTCATGCTTGAAACAACGCTGTCATAAATCCTTTGTTTCTTCAGAACCTCGGCTTAATTGAAAATGGTTATTTTCTCAGGTTATTGCCTTTTCTAAGTGGAAATGTATTTTCTTTCATCCCACTGCTGTTCCTTCTGTTTTATTAAACTAAAAAACATTGAGAAATTAAACAGAGGAAAAATTCATAGCTATTAACTTTTCATATCGGGAATATGGCCTTGAGAGCCGTGAGACGGCTTATTTTGCTTATATTCATTTCATCTATCCATCAGTATTTTTCTCTCCTCTAATGGTATCATTCTGTCTAGCCGCTGTTTACTTGCTTGTATTTCTTTTCTCAAATATTTCTTTTCTTTTACTTCTTAAATAGCTTACTGTCAGGACATAATAGCATACCTATATTCTCCATATGTACTTGAACCATGTTGTTGTTTGCACACATAGTTTCTTCCTATTCTGTGTACTGAAGTGAACAGAAGAGAGGTGTGATGAGTTGATGGTTGAGTGGTAGGCAAACATGCAGAAGTGACTTTGATTATCACTGAGGGGAAGATGTGGCCATAAATCCAGTTATTATGCCATGGCCACTCTTATTAATTGTGCCGCAACACTGATAGAAATACTACTGCCTTGTTCGAGTAAAGCCATTCCAAAGCATTTAGATAAAGTCAGCAGTTAAGGAAAAATATCTGTGTGGATCAGATGTGTGAAGCGGCTGGCATGAGAATCAGCACCTCTAAGTCTGAGGCCATGGTCCTCAGCCGGAAAAGGGTGGAGTGCCATCTCCGGCTCAGGAACGAGTTCTTGCCTCAAGTGGAGGAGTTTAAGTATCTCGGGGTCTTGTTCACGAGTGATGGGCGAAGGGAACGGGAGATCGACAGGCGGATCGGGGCTGCTTCTGCAGTGATGCGGACGCTGCACCGGTCCGTCGTGGCGAAGAGGGAGCTTAGCGTAAAAGCGAGGCTCTCGATTTACCGGTCGATCTACGTTCCTACCCTCACCTATGGTCACGAGCTTTGGGTAGTGACCGAAAGAATAAGATCGCGAATACAAGCGGCAGAAATGAGTTTCCTTCGAAGGGTGGCTGGCCTCTCCCTTAGAGATAAGGTGAGGAGTGCGGCCATCCGGGAGGGGCTCAGAGTAGAGCCGCTGCTCCTCCACATTGAAAGGAGCCAGTTGAGGTGGCTCGGGCATCTGATTAGGATGCCTCCTGGCCGCCTCCTGGGTGAGGTGTTCCGGGCATGTCCCACTGGGAGGAGGCCCCGTGGTAGACCCAGGACACGCTGGAGAGATTGTGTATCTCGGCTGGCCTGGGAACGCCTTGGGGTCCCTCCGGATGGGCTGGAGGAGGTGGCTGGGGAGAGGGAAGCTTGGGCTTCTCTGCTTAGGCTTCTGCCCCCGCGACCCGGCCCCGGATAAGCGGAAGAAAATGGATGGATGGATGGATGGATGGATCAGATAAAATGCGGAGGAGGTAAAAAACGACAACCCAACAATAACAACCCAACTCAGTCTGAGCCTGAGGTTAGAAGTGGGTTTGACCACATATGAAATGCACCATTTAGCTCATGTTTGCCATTCCTCCCTCCACTCAGCATGAAGATAATTGGATATAAAACATCAGTGAAAAGTCGTAGCTCTCCTTCCTCTACCCCTGCATGGCCTCACAGGCCCAATTCACACAATAAAACACCATTAAAGCTCATCAATGCTGCTTTAAATGTGGTCGACAGGGGACGATGGCTCAGTAGTCCATCTTATAATTCATGTAGATGTGGTTCTGAGTGACCTCCACCTCGGCTGAATGACCCGTTTCTTTATGTTTCCTGCTGCTGAGACAAATCGTGTCTCTTCCATTCTTCTGTTTTATTCTGGTGAAGTGCTGAGCTGCACTCAGGCACCTTCAGCAATTATTCTCTTCTACCAGGCCGGTGCAAATACACATAGTCCAACAACCACGAGGGTTTAACTAATTTGATAAAGATTTTTGATGCTAACAATTTTTTTGTTTCTAGAAAAGCTCACACACTGTTAAGTAACTGAAAGTAGCTCCATTCAGACACTTGACTGCTACAGTAATGTACAGTAACTGTGATCTGCTGCAGTTAGATTTTGCTCTGATAGGCGCTCTGTCACAGTTGCAGTCTGAGCACTGTTTTGTCTTCATTATTTCATTCTTGCACTGGCCCCTCCCCCCATCAAACATCTTTAGATTTCCATTTTGGTCTTAGCATGCCACACCCCTCTGACATATTCCAAATTTCCCAATACATATTCTTTTTACCAGATTGTTTTGTACCTTTGCCTTAAAGCTCAAGGCTTTTATTTGTGGTTGATTACAAACTGCTTCAGTGTCACGTTTAGCAGTGCATCCTGTTCAGCAGCATTCCTTTTAGTTTGTTACTAGATAAGAATAAAAACTCCCAGTGCACAGTTCAGTTAATAGCAAAGGAAGTTTGGAACTCTGCAGTTATTATGTCAGCACTATAGTAGGTGCAATAATACAACTTAGAGAAGAAATTTCATAGACTGACTTGTTGCAATCATGGCATCCTATTGCATATTTTCACTGGCAGACTGCATGGCTAAGTGGAAAGTCAGAGATAAGGTCGTTACACACAGACGCGTTGTGTAAAAACGACACAAAATTACGAATCTTTTGGATGTGAACTTGTCGTTCACATTGCGTTTTTGGGAATAAATTGTCCTCATATAAGATATCTTAAATAAAATGAAGTCAACATCAAGCAATGATGTAATGAGGTTCTGATGTTTCTAAACAAGAGAAGGAAGAAACAGAGAGTCTGGGTTCATCCAACTCATAAGAAAGCAGCAGCAGGGAGAGTTTGATGGTTTGATCCCAGAGTTGAAGCTGCATCACGGACGCTTTTGTACATATTTCAGGATGTCAGTGGGAAAGTTTGAGCAATTGTTGGTGGAGTTGGGATCACATCTGAGGAGGCAGAGAATAATTTCAGAGAACCGACTGACCCAGAGCAGCGTGTAGCTGTGTGTCTGAGGGAAAATAGTCTGATTTTACTGTTCCCACATCACTGTATATTCATTGTATCAGCACGCGTTTTGAGCTACAGTATGAGTATTTAGCGTGCTGCTAAATGCAGCGCTCTGATTGGTCAGATGTTTGTTCACTTGCAAAAGTCAGAAAAATCAAACTTGATCCAGAAAAATAAATGCTGCAAAATCATCCTGTGAAATGATGCGATCAGTGTGAACGGCTGCATTAAGAACAGGCAAGTCTGACAATTTTTTTTTTTTTTGTAATTAAGATTTTAATTGATTTTCAGAACTAAATTCCACCCCCCACCCCCAAAAAAGTACAAATAATAAGAGAAAAGGCTAGTGCACATAAGCAAAATAAATAAACCAACAACAAAAATTCATGCTTTCAGATCACACAAAGGCCTTAATTCTTTTTAAGGAGTCCCAGAAGCTGTCCCAATCAATATCTCCACTTCCTTTCATGTTGCTGAGCATGGCCACCTGAGCTCACCGGCTCTATAATGAGTCCGTCTCTTTGCACTTGCTGCACTTGTGCAGACAGACTGCACATAAAACAGCTCCTGCAGTTGTGTTATCAGTGTTTTTGTTGGATCTGGGGGCTGCATAAGCTTAATGTTGTACCGCTCTGTATTCACAAGCATTCTCCTAAATACATCTCTATTGCAGGTCTATTTTTCCCTAATCGGGGATTAAAGCATCAAAAATATTTTTGATGGACCCCCTCGGTACTTCCTTCCAGTACTGAATGATCCTAGTGCTAAAGAGCCGGCTCTAAGAGCCGATGCTTGATAGTGAATCAGAAGAGGCGACTCCCATTGAATGAGCACCGGTTCCCCACTTTCTCATTAGCTCTGCTCACAAACCTGAGGATGGGGCAGAACTGATGGACACACACAAGATTTACACCATTACGTTCAAGCAGAGGGGGAGATAAATGTTCCATGGGCGTAGTCCAGCAACAGACAGCAAGACGGTGGGAGACAGCAGTACAAAAACACATGAATATGAGTGATACCCAAAAAGAAGCAGCATTTGGGTGCAATTTAAGGAAATTGGAAATAACAGAGCAGAGTGCCGTCATTGCAGATTGAAAGTTACAATTAGAGTAGGTTCCACCACAAACCTGCACCAATATAAGATCTGTCCATCCCTTGGTGCAATTGGAGGAGAGAGGGCAAGCTAGGTCTACCTCTACTGACCCCGGTGAGACTGGTCCCAAACCAACAACTGTTGTGGCATCTTACGCCCTCCCCAAAACTGCAACTATAACCCATCCTACTGCAACACAGAGCAAAATAAGTCAGTGTCTTTGTCCTGCGTTTATTTAAAATGTTAAACAAAAGTAAGATTTTTTTTTAACAGGACAAATACACAAAATAAAGCAATTATAAAGTTTATCATAAAAAGACTGAAGGGAAAAGGGCTTCTCAGCACACAAACCATTAATTTTTGTTTATTTAGGCTAAAATATGAGGCTATAAATGATAACAAGCAAAGAGCCATTTGGGAGCCAAAAGAGCCGGCTCTTCTTTAGGAGCTGAGTCTAAAGAGTCGGCTCTCTGAAAACTTCCCATCATTAGTGCTAATGGCAGCGCCTGATGTTCCGGTATATAGCAGCTGAAATTCTTAGCACAGTGAACACAATGGTCCGCGCGCGCACGCACACACACACACACACACACACGGGTGTAAAGAGCAGTGGAGGTGTGGAGAAGCGTGCCAGTGATGATCCACTCAGTGTTAAAGGGTCGTTTTTTTCCAAATACATGGGAATACGTAGTAGTGACGGAGAGCTGCTAATATGGGTGAAACACTCCACTCACACCTGAGTTGCAGAGCTTAAACGAAGCATTGAGGCAACAAATTTGTATCAAAAGTTTTTTTATAATCAAATTATTCGAGTTACTCGAGGAATTGTTGCAGCGCTCACTATATGAAATAAATATGAAAAAAATGATTCAGCTTTCATGTGGGACAGACAGAAATTTCAAAGTTGTTTTTGTAAGCTTTTTGTCCATCCATCCATCCATCCATCCATCCATCCATCCATCCATCCTTTTTTTATTTTTAATTTTTATTTATTGAATTATATATTTATTTTTAAGTCCTATAATAAAGTACATCATATCTTCTAAATCTATTTTCCCTGCCTCTACTGCTGCATGAAAAGCAAAATAATACAATTGCAGCTAATTAGCCATTCTACTGTACCAATTAACACTGTGTGTGTGTGTGTGTGTGTGTGTGTGTGTGTGTGTGTGCATGCTTACAGGCCTACAGGATGGAGGTCAAACGTCTGGCGTCCTGGTGCAGCCACAATAACCTGGTACTGAACGCCCAGAAGACAGTGGAGATTATAGTGGACTTTAGGAAGCACACAGCCCCTCTACCCTCCATCATCCTGACTGACACCCCCATCACCACAGTGGACTCTTTTCGCTTCCTGGGAACTACCATCACCCAGGACCTCAAGTGGGAGCCCACCATCACCTCTGTCATCAAAAAGGCCCAGCAGAGGATGTACTTCCTGCGGCAGTTGAAGAAATTCAACTTGCCAGCAAGGACCATGGTGCAGTTCTATACTGCCATCATTGAGTCCATCCTCACCTCCTCCATCACTGTGTGGTACGCTGGAGCCACCACTAGGGACAAACAGAGACTACAGCGCGTTGTGCACTCTGCTGAGAAGGTGATTGGCTGTAACCTCCCATCTCTCCAGGACCTGTACACCTCCAGGACACTGGGGCGTGCAGGTCGGATCACAGCCGACCACTCTCACCCTGGGCACAGACGTTTTGACCCTCTCCCCTCAGGCAGGAGGCTACGGTCCATACGGACCAGAACCTCCCGCCATAAGAACAGTTTCTTCCCCTCTGCTGTTGGACTCATGAACAATAACCCTAAGACTGTTACCACCACCCTCCACAAACGCTGATGACCCTATGTCTATGCACCTGTCTGACTGCACTGATGTACATATTAGTGGAATATAGTTTACATTCTTCTATCTTTTAATTAGTCTCTGCACTGTATATTTTGTAATTTTGTAATATTGTGCTATAGTTATAGCTCTAATATCTCTGTATATTAGCAATTTGTATACTTGTATATTGTCTTATAGTTTTTATACTTATTTGTTTTTTTTCTGTAAGCACGAAGTACCGCAGCAATTTCCTAATGCTGTGAACCTGTTCACCCATATGGCAATAAAAACCTTCTGATTCTGATTCTGATTCTCTGATTCTGATTCACCTTTAACACGCTTGGTGCCTGATCATGATGCCAGTCAAGCTCTTGAATTTCTTCACAACATTTTTCCTCTCCAATAGATTTCTGAGGAGAGTTTATTGAATTACGAAGGTTCTTAAGACTCGAGTCTCTGTTCCCTATTAGTCATTGTCAATAATGAGTGCAGTACAGTACTCCTAATTGATTCTGCAAGTGGTGATAAAAATAATAACCTCTTGCATCATACAGCTCTGATGGGTTGAATTTATATGACAGTATTCACTCAACAGCTGGCTGCACTGGCTGATATATACGTTGTCATTCAGAAGAGCTGAGCATTTTATATATTACAAATATTGTTGAATATGTAACAAAGTGTCCACTTCGACCATCTGTGTCTGGTTATACCTAATCAAATTAAATGGCTGGTTGAAGTCAAACAAACATGAGCAATAACATAAAATGCATTTAAAACATCCCACACTGATCCATACAAAGGGCACATGTTTAAAATACTTTCACTTTGAAAGACCGCTCATTAAGAAAGATCTATGTTCTCATGCCTGCCTAGATTTGGGGGTGCTTTAAACTATTCCAACTGCTCTGTTCTTTTGGTCACCTCTGCTTTTCCATGCTGTCCAACCCAATTTTGCCATCATCCTTTTGATCCAATATCCTTCTTGCCTCACTCTCTGGTCCCTGTTCTTTACAACTCAGTGCTGTAAGACTCTCCTTCATGTGATGTGACCCACCTCCAGGGAGCCTCATCCATGTCTCCATCTGCTATCTGCTCAAGCATCACTGCAACCAGTATCTGAATTCTGGGGGTACTGTCCTATCATTGTTGGGACAACAATGGTAGGTGATAACCACCAGTTTATCACCCAAGTTCTGTGTGTAAATAAACAATCCTCTTTAGCTTTACGTGACATCTCCTTTGTTAACTGAACATCAAAAACATTAATATGCCATATGGGTTTAGATTCTGAAAAATATGACGCACACAGTCAAAGTGAAACTAGGATAAAAAGGGTTAGGGGGACTCCTGGGTGAATGTTAGTGTTGGATGTCTGACTGAATGTATGTACAGCTGTCTGTACAGTGTTTGATGTCTGCACTGTAACCTGTTATTATCCAAGGGTTCTGTGTAGATTTGGGGATTGAATTCTTAATAATATTTTGGAGTTTTGGTTTCTGTTTGGATTTTATTGTCATTCCAGTGTTTGAAGTTTGATTAAAATTTCCTTATTCTACAAGATTGTGACATCAATGATTGCTATTCTTACTTCATCATTATTCTAGTGATGAGTTTCTGTTTTGCAACCCTTTGTTTTGGGTCACATCTGGTGTTCAGTTAGTTGCAGTTTTTGTTCTCTCAGCGTTTCCCTTCCTCTAGTCTGTTATCGTGTCTAGTGTGAGTTTTCTCGTCTCTGGGTTTTCTCTTTTGGTTATTTTCTGTTATTTGAATGTTGGTTTTCTTTCATGGCTTGTGTTAGTTTTACTTCTTCTTTTCAGATTTTCTTGATTGTCTTCACCTGTTTCTCATCCCAGAGCAGCCCTTGGTGTATAAATAGTCCTGTCTTCCCTGTAGTCTCTGTTACATTCCCTTTGGTCTTTGTGTCTCCATGTTCTTTGGATGATTTTGGTTGGACTTTTTTTGGACTTTTGATTAGCTACAATATATTCCTGCCTTTTATTTAACATTCAGCTGGCAGTGTGGCATGTCCTCTTGACACAGGGAGTTTGAGTATGCATACCTTTCCAGGTGAACCTGAAGGTGAAAGTGAAAGTATGATAATGGCAAGCAAATATATTTTGCTAAATAATGTTGCACAGAATATTTTTGTGCAGCCAATGTTTTCTGCCTCTGACTTGGAGCACAAACTGTTCACTGCTTCTTCTCATCTAAAGTGAGTCAAGTGATTCAGATGCAATTTTGGCCTTGAAAAGAACAAATATGACATACAGTATAGCAAATGTTTAAAAATGTGCTAGTGTCATGTACAGACTGAGGAAGATCCTTTATGCGAGAAGGCCTCTGGTCAAAAATGTGCCGCAGGTTTAATGTGGGTATAACATTTATCTCACAGATAGATGTTGGAATTTATGAGTGTAGTTTTTATTTTTATTTATTTAGTTTTTTTTGTCAGATGTACAGTAATGGTAGTCTGAAGCATCAGGATGCAGAGATGAAAGGCCTTACATCACATCAGATCTTCAGGTTATTGAGCCACACATCCCTTACTGGAAAGGGAGAAAATGATAGGTGGGTAGGTTTGTGAGTATGTGAGTCTGAAATATAGCCGCACTGAAGAGTGCAGCATAAAGCTGGCCTCTTCTAACTTTTTTAATTTGGATTGAAGTCATCTGGTGGGATGGCAATATTTTATCTTCAAGTCATTTCCAGAGTATCCTGCTCTGAAGCAGAGTGACTCTTCATCATGTTTGTCAGAGGAGACTTTATTGAGGAACACTGAGACAGGATTGGATTACACACTGTCGTGTGTGGAAGTGGTTGCATGTGGGTGTCTGGTGTTGGTGGAGTTGAGTGTAGCCAGCAAACCAGGCAGAGTGCACATGCACACACACACGCAAGCACGCGCGCACACACGCACATACGCACACATTCTCATCCCAGGTCATCAAAAATTGCCGTTTTGTGAGATGCAGCTTGCGCAGTATACATCCATTTTTCCTTTCCATCCCAGTCATGTATTCATGTATGCAGATGTTAGGGAAGTTGTGGTTGGATTCTTAAGCATCTAGCTAGCACTGCAGAAGGGGATTGAGCTTATCTGCTGCTCTTTTGGAAGAGGCAGGTAATTTTGAATGCAGCATTTAAAACAGGTCAACAAATGACACCAAACACAAACTGTTTCTGTACACAATGTAGCATCTTTTAGAAACGCTGCACTTCCCAGGGAGAAAAAAACACGTAATGTGAAATCATTTTACTCTCAGAAATGGGGAAAGATGTAAGAAAGAGAGGGCCGAATTTAGTCTCTATTAGTTGTTTCTGTTTTTTTTTTTTTTAATGGGCCGTGTTGGACTGATTAAAGGCACTCTGTAGTGTTTATGCTCACTGTTAGTTTAGATCAAAAGTAAATGGACTGGTTCTTATAGAGCACTTATTTACTCTACATGAGTGTCACGACTGAGAAGGAGAAGACACACAGGCGGTAACTGATGAGAGCAGAGTGCAAGTTTATTTACAGTGGTAGTGAGAATGTGTGAAGGGAAGCAGGTCCGGGGAATTTGTGGGAAACAGCTGGTGGCGAGCGGCGAGCAGAGAGGCCAAGGGGAGGAGGAGAGGCCAGGCAGGTGAGTGAGCAGGCAGGGGGAAAGGTCCCGAGGATCAGCGGTGGCACGGCGTGGGACGGCGTGGCGAGCGGAGAGCAGGATCTCCAGGGAGCGAAGGCAGGAGCCGACACGGAGATCTGGGGAAGGCGAAAAGCGAAAAAACAGGTAAGTCTGGGAACACACGACAGGAAGTCACCGAAGGAGCCGACACTAACTTGGAAGTAGTCAATGATCCAGCGACGAGTGAATGTCCGCTGGCAGCTTAAGTAGTTCCACCTGATGCCTTGATCCATCACAGGTGTGGTGGAGCCGCGCCCACGTATCTGCCCAGAGGTGGAGACGCCTGAAACCCCTCTCCATCTCTGCTGGACAGCCAACGACTCAAACACAAAAACACAGACCGGCCCTCCCTGGGTTATGACAATGAGGACTCAAAGAATGTCTCATTCACACACAGTCATACAAGCCCTTTCTATAACTAAGTGCTTTCTATCTAACATTCACACACAACACTCCGATGGACACATCGGGAACAATTCGGGGTTCAGTATCTTGCCCAAGGATACTTTGGCACACATACTGGAGCAGCCAGGGATCAAACCACCAACCTTTCAGAATCAGAATCAGAATCAGAAGGTTTTTATTGCCATATGGGTGAACAGGTTCACAGCATTAGGAAATTGCTGCGGTACTTCGTGCTTACAGAAAAAAACAAATAAGTATAAAAACTATAAGACAATATACAAGTATACAAATTGCAAATATACAGAGATATTAGAGCTATAACTATAGCACAATATTACAAAATTACAAAATATACAGTGCAGAGACTAATTAAAAGGTAGAAGAATGTAGACTATATTCCAGTAATATGTACATCAGTGCAGTCAGACAGGTGCATAGACATAGGGTCATCAGCGTTTGTGGAGGGTGGTGGTAACAGTCTTAGGGTAATTGTTCATGAGTCCAACAGCAGAGGGGAAGAAACTGTTCTTATGGCGGGAGGTTCTGGTCCGTATGGACCGTAGCCTCCTGCCTGAGGGGAGAGGGTCAAAAAGTCTGTGCCCAGGGTGAGAGTGGTCGGCTGTGATCCGACCTGCACGCCCCAGTGTCCTGGAGGTGTACAGGTCCTGGAGAGATGGGAGGTTACAGCCAATCACCTTCTCAGCAGAGTGCACAACGCGCTGTAGTCTCTGTTTGTCCCTAGTGGTGGCTCCAGCGTACCACACAGTGATGGAGGAGGTGAGGATGGACTCAATGATGGCAGTATAGAACTGCACCATGGTCCTTGCTGGCAAGTTGAATTTCTTCAACTGCCGCAGGAAGTACATCCTCTGCTGGGCCTTTTTGATGACAGAGGTGATGGTGGGCTCCCACTTGAGGTCCTGGGTGATGGTAGTTCCCAGGAAGCGAGAAGAGTCCACTGTGGTGATGGGGGTGTCAGTCAGGATGATGGAGGGTAGAGGGGCTGTGTGCTTCCTAAAGTCCACTATAATCTCCACTGTCTTCTGGGCGTTCAGTACCAGGTTATTGTGGCTGCACCAGGACGCCAGACGTTTGACCTCCATCCTGTAGGCCGACTCGTCCCCGTCTGAGATGAGTCCGATGAGAGTCATGTTGTCTGCAAACTTGATAAGCTTGACAGACTGGTGGTCAGAGGTGCAGCAGTTGGTATACAGGGAGAAGAGCAGAGGAGAGAGGACACAGCCCTGAGGAGTGCCAGTGCTGATGGTCCGGGAGTCCGAGACATTCTTCCCCAGCCTCACGTGCTGCTTCCTGTTTGTCAGGAAGTCAATGATCCACCTGCAGATGGGATCAGGCACGTTCATCTGGGACAGCTTTTCTTGGAGGAGATCAGGGATGATGGTGTTGAAGGCAGAGCTGAAGTCCACAAACAGGATCCTGGCGTAGGTTCCCTGGGAGTCCAGATGCTGTAGGATGAAGTGCAGAGTCAGGTTGATGGCGTCGTCCACAGACCTGTTGGCTCTGTAGGCAAACTGCAGGGGGTCCAGAAGGGGGGCTGTGAGGGACTTGAGGTGGGACAGCACCAGACGCTCAAATGACTTCATGACCACAGAAGTCAGTGCCACAGGTCTGTAGTCATTTAGTCCAGTGATCCTTGGCTTCTTGGGGACAGGAACAATGGTAGCGGTTTTAAAGCAGACAGGCACGTGGCAAGCCTCCAGTGAGGAGTTGAAGATGTTCGTGAACAATGGGGCAAGCTCGTTAGCACAGTGTCTCAGTGTGGCAGGTGAGACACCATCTGGACCTGGAGCTTTGCGAGCTTTGACACTCCTGAACTGCTTTAGCACCTGGTCCTCCTGAATACAAAAGACTGTGGGGGTGGGGGAGGAGGGGGACTCTGGGGTGGGAGTCCTTGATGATGTGGGCTTCTCTGAGGTGTGGGGAGTGGGGGAGTGGGGGAGGTTGGGGGGTGAATATTTGTGTTGGCTGTATTGTAGTTGGGACTGGTGGAGGTGTGAAGGCTGCTGAACTGACCATCAAAAGGACAATAGAACTCGTTCAGTCTATTTGCAGTTTGTAGGTCGTCTGTGGAGTGGGGGGTTTTAGGCTTGTAGTTGGTAATCTGCCTAAAACCTTTCCATACAAAGGCCGCGTCGTTCTCTGAGATCTGCTGCTGTATATTCTCAGAGTGATGTGATCTAGCAGTGGCCACTTCCTTGCTAAACCTGTACTTGGCCTCTTTGTAGCAGTCTTTGTCCCCACTTTTAAAAGCCTCCCTCTTCTCTATCCACAGCTGCTTCAGTTTGGGAGTAAACCAGGGTTTGTCACTGTTATAACACACCCTGGTGCGTGATGGCACAATGCTGTCCTCGCAGAAGTGGATATACGAGGTTACAGTGTCCGTGTAGTCATCCAGACTGTCACAGGCAGCCCTCATTGAGTCCCAGTCTGTAGTTTCGAAGCATGTGCGGAGCTCCTCCACAGCCTCACGGGTCCACTGCTTTGTTGTCCTCACCACAGGTTTTGAGAGCTTCAGCCTCTGTCTGTACGCGGGGATCAGGTGGATCATGTCGTGGTCAGAGAGGCCGAGTGCAGCGCGGGGCACTGCGTGATAAGCCCCGCTTATCGTGCTGTAGCAGTGGTCTAGTGTCTTCTCCTCTCTGGTCGGACATGTGATATATTGTTTATATTTGGGAAGTTCCTGTCTCAGGCTGGCTTTATTAAAGTCCCCAAGTACGATGATAAGAGAGTCCGGGTATGTCCGCTCCATGCACAGAATCTGCTCTGTGAGCGCGCACTGGGCCTCGTGCACGTCCGCGTCCGGCGGGATGTAAACAGCAGCCAGTATGAATGAAGCGAACTCCCGCGGAGAGTAAAACGGTTTACAGTGAATGAAAAGATATTCCAGTGAGGGAGAGCAGTGCTTAGCAATCTCTGTCACATCCGTACACCAGCCACTGTTTATGTAGAAGCAGACTCCTCCACCTGTAGCCTTGCCGGAAAGCGCAGCTTGCCGGTCTGCGCGGAGGAGATGAAATCCCTCCAACTGGAGCGCGCAGTCCGGTATCTCCTCACACAGCCATGACTCCGTGAAGCATAACACACAGGATTTGGAAAAGTCTCTATTCATGCTCCTCATCAGTATCAGTTCGTCCATTTTGTTCCTAAGTGAACGCACGTTGGAGAGGAAAATCCCAGGTAAGGCTGTGCGTAATCCACGTCTCCTTAGCCTCACAAGCACGCCAGCGCGCTTCCCTCTCTTTCGGCGTCTCACTTTCTGGGCCAGAGTGTGTAATAAATCCGCCGCAGATGCGACAAAAACAGGAAATAAATCCGAAGGTGTTGTGGACCTAATGTTGAAAAGCTCTTCTCTGGTGTAAGAATACCCAGAAGAGTGTCCAGACACAGAAATAACGCACAAAAACAAACAAAACAGAGCGCACCGAAGTACCAGGGCATCCATTCGCGGCGCCATCTTGGATCAGAAGCTTGGATCAAATTCGATTAGTAGATGACCTGCTCTACCTCCTGAGCTGCAACCAGCCAAGGAAGATGTCATGCACCATTATACTAGCTTTGTACTGGATAGTTAGTTAGCTCATGTAACTTCTGCATGCATATTTTAGAATGTGTTTGGATAAATAAATAAAGAGCAGTAAAGAGCACTGGATTTTTATGTTCGCATACCTGCCAAATGTTACTTTAATCCCTGGAGATGATTATTACCTTTTAAAAAGGTAATTTCACAACTGAAGTCTGGGGTTGCAGAGATGGAGTACAAATCAGGTTTTTGAACCAGGAGACTTGTGCTGATTTTAGGTTCATGGTTTTTAATTGGTTCTTAAGTTACCAAAACTACTTGACTAGTTCTAGAAAAAACAAACAAACAAACAAAAAAAAACACTATTTGTATTAAATATGCCCAATTACCACATTAACCCTGCATGTTAAAAAAATTATATTTACCCAGAGTGCTTAACTGTGATGCCAAGGGGTCCTTTATGTCAGGACAGATCTGCTGGACTATTGACAAAGGACACTTTGTGAGTATCTGCAAGACAAACAATCAAACAGTTTTTGACAGCCTGGGAACAAGAACAGGATGAATGAACATGTATTACTGTATGAATGAGAGTAGATAATTGTCTTTTTTGGCTTACAAGAAAGAAGAGGACAGGATCGGAATGGTTGGGTCAAAAGTGTCTAAAAGCCTGTTGGTGAGAGAGCATTAGTACCGCTCCCATACTGTTGTTGCTCTCAAAACAAGTTTTAATTGTTACATTAAAAAAACCAACAAAGAATTAAAATGTGCTTGAATTGTTTAGATTTTTTGTGTCTATCCTGAATTTATTCAAGGACCCTTGACTGAAATATAGGGCTTATAATTCCTCAAAGTAATGGAAAAGCTGCTGTGGTGACAGGCAGCAGAGACCCAGGGTCATGTTTTTCCTTGCACACATAAATCTTGGCCTTCTTTTGCCCCCGCATGCTCTTTCATACATCTGTAGCAGGAGCCGTCTTTTGGCTATCTTGAACGATTGAGAGGCATAATTTATATCCGCAAGCCAGGGCTATCGCAGAAAATTCAATTAAACCTATGAGCACAAATAGAAGATAAAGAGTAAGTGCCCTTACCTTCTTGCACTGCTCGGTCCCACAGGCCTTTGTTAACATGAGAATACATTAAATGCACTGCAGTAAAAATGTTTTAATGCAAACAGTGACTCATGAAGTTAATTACATGTATATCAGCAGGTTTATATATTCCCAAGCAATTGAGGTAAAGGACATGCTGATGTATATTTTCATGTTTCTACAGGAAAACAACCACTGAAATATAAAGTAACACGGAGGATAGAATCTAATTTCAATGTTCAAGATGAAAACTGACTGTTACCTAGAAAAACAGGACCTAGTCCCTCCGGTATGGCAGTGAAAGGAGTCCTAAGTTTTCACAGTATGAGGACAAAAAAAATGCATGATTTAAAAAAAAAGAATGAACAAAAACACAATTCAGCTTTCAGTTTAGAAAAACAACTCTTACATAAGACAAATTTGAAAGAGAGAAAAGCGCTCTACCTTTCACACTCTCCTTCATTTAGGTTACTAAAGTGACTTTTGAGATGTGATCCCTAAACCCTGAAAGATCTATTCCCTGCTCTCAATTTAGACCTGACCTTTCCAAGCAGCCAGCTAGACTATACCGCCATGAAAACAGGATCAAGGCAGGATGCAGTCAGTCTGTACGGCTCACAACTTGGGCCAAAAAAAAAAAGAAAAAAGAGCTGGTTGTGTACCAGTGTGTATTCTCTTACAGTATTGACACTGCTGGCTGTTTTACAGCCTAATTTGCTGGGCCACTGAAGTATTTATAGACCTCACAATGCAAATGAACAACATGCAACTTAAGCTTCACCATAAATAATCCACTTACAAAAAATACAGCCACATATCTGAACACAGGTGCAAAATACTTCTTTACTGCTTTTAAAAGAGTTTGCTTTTCTATCATGCAGTGTTATGGTTGTTGTGCTTTCAGTGAGTATTATTAATATATGGCTTCCTGTTTCAGATGTCCTTGCTCAACAAGGAGTTCTAAATTTATACAAGTGGTTAGGAGGACACTCATCTCAGCTTTGCGGGGCCAAGCTTGTCTTCCGACTTAACAAGGACCTAATTTATGCCCAGTGAAAAAAAAAAAAAAAACATAAAATAAAAGCAAGGAGTAGCCCGAGGCACGAAATGGCAATAAGAAGTGCAAACCCTCAAAGGCAATAATTTATGGTGACTTTTAACTCAGTGACAGGATGGAAAAGGCTTCACCAGCATGCCAGTCAAAAACATTCCTGACATCATAACACAAAATTTATGGTTATGTTGTTTTAATCGTTTCTTATACACACTGAAAAATTACTACATCAACTCACTTTCCATTCCTACATTTTCATACATATATTTGTTTTTGGTTTTTTTTGTTTACACTATATGTGCATATACTGAACCAAAAATAACACAAAAATTAAAATAAAATAAAAATATGATTTCAGACAATGCATTATTAGTACATTTCCTAGATTTGTAGAGAAATTAAAAAAAAATGAAAGTCTGTACTGTGCATTTTATGTTTAGAAAACATTTAGATGATTGAAAGTGCTTTCAGTGCTCTGCAGCTGAAAAATGGTCAGGGTGTTGGGTCACACCTGTTTCAGCTGAAAATGACAAAAAGTTATTAATATGTTCACAGTTGGACTCACTAGCATAGCTACTGTAGTTTCCTCTCTTTTGCTGAGATTAAGAAGACAGCCGTGTAAGAATAAATTAGAATGATATGATTTTTGTTAGGTGAAGGTGTTGGTAAAGAAAATGTATGAACACTTCGAATTATTCAAAGTATCATCTTTATTCAGCATATTGTTCGGATAAAACCAGCCGTCACTGTTCCTCTACCTCAGTTAACAGACTCTCCACTGTCTCGCTTTCTCCCCTAACTCACATACTGACAGATATTCATAGACCCAAAGACATACAAGGATACTCACGCACACAGTCTCCACAGGCGTGCACACACCCACAAACAAAGCCACACATGCTCAACGTAAAGGTGGGAAAATGGAGGCTGGCGTCATGTGGGGTGCCGATAAGAGTGCCATTCCCTGCTTTACTCCCTCGGCTCCGTATCCATAGCATCTGCTCTGCTCTCATTAATCATGTGAGAGGTGGGCAGGAGGCTGCCAGCTGAAATAAAGCTTGATCATCACATGGAGTGCTGTGGACCACATCCTGGCATTTAGCTAAACTGTTTTTGTCGTGTGTCTTACCCATCTAGCCTCAAGGCTACACTGCCTGTTAGTTTTCCCTGTACACTGTGTCACATAGCTGGTTCAACATGGGTTCCATGCCATCTGTTGGTGGATGTCCCCCTATAACCCAGTAGAGAACATGAAGGCTGTTAACCCCCTGCCCAAGTGTGGCATGTAACTGGGGTTTGACAAAGCATCCACCTCCAGGTACAGTATCCCAAAAGAGTCTGTTACAATACATGAATGATGGTTAAGACACCACCCCACACTCGGATCCATTTCCACAGTATCCCCCTGGTGTGACAAGAAGAGCATGTGTCTTGCATTTTTGTTAATCATTTCAAGGAGAAATAAAATTTCCTCTGAGAGACACGATCTCATCTTTTCAACCACAGCCTCAACATGTTTTAGATTGGCATGGGACTCCACAGGCTCAGCATAGGCACTGCTTATGTTAATACGTGTCAGTACAGATGCAAAGGCAAGCAATCGGAGGTTCACACCATCAGTATGAGGCTCTCTCTGCCAAAGCTAAAACTTCAGGGAGAAAACAAATCATTTTAGTCCTTCCAGGCTCTGATCATCATCGGAGCCTCAGAAAAATGCACGTGGTCGGATGTTAGTATTAGTGCATTATTTTGTAAAAATAAAACTGTACTGGAATGTAACACTTTATACCACGAACTGAGCTCAGCAGGTAAGTATATTACGAACCCAATTCTGAAAAGGTTGGGATGTTGTGTAAAAATGTAAAGAGAAACTGAATACACTGAGTTTTAGATCTCATAAACCCATATCTCATTCCTAATAGAACACAGAAGAAATATTAAATGGCTGAACAATAAAATATCAGCACATTTTGAATTTGATGGCAGTAACATTTCTGAAAAGTTGCATGAGGCCAACAAAAGGCTGGAAAAGGAAGTGGTATTAAAAAGAGCTGGAGGAACAATTTTCAGCTAATTGGGTTAATTCACAACAGGTCAGTAACATGATTGGGCATAAAAAGAGCATCTCAGAGAGGCAAGGTTTCTCAGAAATAAAGTTGGACAGAGGTTCACCAATCTACAAATTGTTTCAGAATAATGATCTTCAATGTGAAATTGTGAAGACATTATCTACAGCACATAACAGCGGGACAAGGCTCAAAATCAAAAATGTGAAATTATTTTTGAAAATCCTGGATGCTGCGTCCTTGGGAATAAAAAGAGGAGGGTCCATCCAGCTGCTCAGGTCAGCAGCATCACTGAAACTATGGGGGTGTACTAGTGCCTATGGAAATGGCATCTGGAAATGGCTTCTGGAAAAGCACCATCAATGCTTGCATCAATGCTAAAATGGTGCATTTTCTCAGGTTAAACCTTTGATATGTTTTCTGTCTATTATTGTGAACATGGCTTTATGAGATCATTGCATTCAGCATCCCAACTTTTTTGGAATGCTGAATGGAATGGTTTGTACTTAAATCAATATTCCATGTACTTATATCAATAATGTAGCGATTCTCTTAGTTAGAGAGCGTGTTGATGTTGTGGGATTTCGGACTGTTCGGGAGGTTCGTGAAGGCAGCATGGAGAGAGAGAGAGACCGAGAGCTTGCCTGTGTGTGTGTGTTGCTGTTCCGCTGTTGTTGTTGTGGTTGGCGTGGCTGTGGCCTACAGCAGCCGTTTTTCTGCTAATAAAGACGACCTTTGTTGTGAACATCGCCGACTGTGGAAGTGTGTTTACAACGTTACATTGGTGTCAGAAGTCAAACTGCTAACCGTCGGCTAGCCCTGCTTCGGCTACCTCAGTTGACAGCCTGCGCTATCTATGGCAGCGCAGCGAGATGTGGCCGGGGCCCGCCCGAAGATCAAGAGAGAGGCTATGGACAGTGACTTTGTGGGCACGCTGGGTCCTGAGGGAGCGGACAGTGCCGGAGAGCGTTTGGCCCGCCTCAGACGGACTGCCAGAGGCCTGGCGGCCGCCGCTGGCTTTAGCCCATCGACTGCAGGAATATACGCGGGCGCGGAGACGCCCGCCCCGAACAGCGCGGGGCCCATGCTTGGCGATAGTGGCGCCCGGCCCTGCCAGGCACATGTGAAAACCCCCAAGTACTCCGGTAAGGCTGACTGGGAGGCCTTCCATGCTCAATTTGAACTGTTAGCGCATGCTGCGGCCTGGTCCACAGACACTAAAGCACTCCAGCTAGCCTTGTGCCTCACTGACGACGCTTTGGCATGCCTGCTGCTGCTTAGCCCAGCGGAGAGGGGTGACTATAGGGCTCTGGTTGGTGCTCTGCAGCGGCGGTTTGGGCAGTGTGGCCAGCCTGCTGTCCTGCGGTCCGAACTGACGAGTAGACGGAGACAACCGGGTGAGCCGCTTCGCGCTTTGGCTAATGACATTGAGATGCTAGCGAAGAAAGCATATGCCCACATGCCCATCGACGTGCAGAACGAGCTGGCCAGAGACCAGTTCATCCGCGCCATTATCCCTGGTGAGCTGCGCATCCAGACTCAACTTTCCCACCCCCGCAATCTGCACGAGGCCCTGGAGATGGCCTTGGAGAGGGAGGCCGTGGTGGCTTCTGCGGGGTGCGACCATAGCGAGTATGACCCGGTGGTGAGGGCTGCGGTGCCGGAGGCCCCGGGCCAGGGGGTGCCAGCTTGGGCGGCCGAATTGACCGAACTGGTTCGAGGCGTGTCTCTACAATCTTCACGCCGCGGTGCTCGTCCTCGCCGAGACCCTCCTGTTTGCTGGACGTGCGGACAGCTGGGCCACATCAGCGTGCGATGCCCAGACCGTGCCGGTGTTCAGGGAAACGCCTCAGGGCCTGCGTAGGCGGGACGGCGCAGGCCCCTTCTTCTGTGTCCCAATCCGCCGGGGCGCCGGTGGACAGAGCCCAACGGTACTGCTGGGGGTGCGGGGCTCAGCTCCCCCCAGAAGCAGACGACAGCACAGAGTCCGCGAGGGTGGTGGGCTGGACGCGTGCAGGGGATTTTTGTCACATCCCCATCACCCTGGCAGGGGCTCCGTGCACAGCTCTGGTCGACACTGGCTCCACTGCGACCTTGATGAGACCTGACGTGGTGCCGGTAGGAACCCAGTTGGAACCAACTACAGTAAAACTGCGTACAGTGACTGGTGAGTTAGCCCCGATGTTGGGAAAAGGACTGGTCCCTATTCAGGTGGGGGGCCTGGGAGTGAACTTGGAGGTGTGGGTGGCAGCGGTGCAGGACGTTTGCATATTAGGCCTGGACTTTCTGCGGGCCTCACAGAGTGTCTTAGACCTGGGGAATAACACGCTGACCTTTCCAGGGGGCCCCATGGTTGACCTGGTGCGCCCCGCACAGGCCCCGAACCTACACCCGCCAAAGTCGAGAGCAGCGGGGGTGCACCATGAGGCACACCTTCCGCCCCCGATCTACCCCCCTGCACCCCTGTCCCCTGACCCTGATTTAGCCACCGTGGTGGGTTCTCCTGCCTCAGACCAGCACACTGTAATGGGGGAGGGGGATAGACTGGCAGTAGTGAGGGACATATGGACACGTAGCTGCCAAGATTTAGATCATCCACAGCGGGAGGAGCTGTGGCAGGTGCTGCTGGAGTTCAAGGACATTTTTGCTCTGTCAGAAGACGAGGTAGGCTTAACTCACCTCCTGCAGCACGACATTGACACAGGAGATGCACGGCCTGTGAAGTCACGCCCTCGCCGCCTCCCCCTGGCGCATCAGGCTGCGGCTGATAGTGCGATCGGGGAGATGCTCAGGGCTGGCGTCATTGAACCCTCCGACAGCCCCTGGGCCTCGGGGGTTGTGATGGTTAAAAAGAAGAAGAGCCCCAAAATGAGATTCTGTGTCGATTTTAGGCCGTTGAACAGTGTGACTAAGAAAGACTCATACCCGCTGCCCCGCATCGATGAGTGCCTGGATTTGGTTTCCGGCTCTTCCTGGTTCTCCTCGCTGGACCTGCGTAGCGGGTATTGGCAAGTGCCCCTCAGCCCCGCAGCCAGACCAAAGACTGCTTTCAGCACAGGCAGGGGGCTGTGGCAATTCCGTGTTCTCTGCTTCGGCCTATGCAATGCGCCGGCCACGTTTGAAAGGTTGATGGAAAAGGTGCTGGCCGATATTCCCCGACAGGAATGTTTGGTCTACTTGGACGACATCCTGGTCCACGGAAGTTCCTTCGAGGCAGCTCTGGCATCCCTGCGGCAGATTCTACAGCGGATAGCGGCAGCGGGCCTGAAACTCCACCCTGATAAGTGCTGCTTTATGAGGAAAGAGCTGGAGTTCCTGGGACACAAAATCGGGGGTGAGGGTATCAGTACGCTGGAGGAGAAAGTGCAGGCGGTGAAGGACTGGCCAACCCCCACAAACTTGAAGGACTTAAAGAGCTTCCTTGGTCTGGCGTCCTACTACAGGCGGTTTGTAAGGGGGTTCTCCTGTATTGCTGCGCCCCTGTTCCGCCTGCAGAAAAAGGATAGTGAATTTGACTGGTCAGCAGGATGTGAACAGGCTTTTGAGCGGCTGAAAAACGCCCTAACAGAATCTCCCACCCTCGCCACCCCGGACCCCAGTCTGCCGTTTATTCTAGACACAGATGCCAGCGATGTCGGAATGGGGGCAGTGTTGAGCCAGGTGGGGCCAGCGGGGGAGAGAGTGGTGGCGTACTTCAGCAGAACCTTTAATAAGGCTGAACGACGCTACTGTGTGACGCGAAGGGAGCTCCTGGCCATAGTACGGGCAATAAGTCACTTCAGGTACTACCTTTGTGGCCTGCCCTTCACTGTCCGGTCAGACCATTCAGCCTTGCAGTGGCTAATGGCGTTTAAGGAGCCAGAGGGGCAGATTGCACGCTGGCTGGAGGAATTAGCGCCATACGTCTTCGAAGTGAAGTACCGAGCGGGGGCTCACCACGCCAACGCAGATGCCATGTCCCGCCGCCCCTGTGCTCCAGCTGGTTGCCGGTACTGCGAAAAGCGGGAAGCCCGGGAGGAGGAGCTCCGGGCTGGGGGAGAGCATGATTCCGGGTGTAGCGGAGGTGAGCTGGCCTGCAGAGTGGCACAGGTGATTGACCCGCTCGAGTGGAGAGCGCAACAGGAGCAGGATGTTGACCTCCGGCCAGTGCTACAATGGGTGGAGTCTGGTCAAAGACCGCAGTGGAGCGGAGTGGCTGGATACTCACCTGCAACTAAAGGACTGTTTGTGAAATTTTCAGCTCTCCGAGTAAAGGACGGAGTGCTGCAGAGAGCCTGGAAGGAGCCAGCTATGGGGGAGGAGAGGTGGCAGGTGGTGGTCCCCAGGGCCCTGAGGGAGGCAGTTTTGAAGGCCTCCCACGGAACCGCCGGGGTGGGGCATTTTGGAGTTTCCAAAACCCTTCGGCGGCTCCGGCAGAGTTTCTACTGGGGGCAGCTCAGGAGGGATGTTGAGGACTTTTGCCGCCGGTGTGACCTCTGTGCAGCGCACAAGGGTCCCTCAGACCAGTCCCGGGCCCAGCTACAGCAGTTAGCAGTGGGAGCCCCGATGGAGAGAGTAGCAGTGGACGTGATGGGGCCTTTTCCATGCACAGACAGAGGAAATCGTTATGTCTTAGTTGCCATGGACTACTTCACAAAATGGCCGAAGGCATATGCCATACCCGACCAGGAGGCGGAGACGGTGGTCGACAGGCTGGTGGAGGGCATGTTTGCCAGGTTCGGGATGGCAGAAACCATTCACAGTGACCAGGGAAGGAACTTTGAGTCGGCTGTTTTCTCTGTCATGTGTGAGCGCTTAGGGATGCGAAAGACCCGGACGACACCGTTACACCCACAGAGTGATGGGCTCGTCGAGCGCTTCAACAGGACCCTGGCGAAACAGCTGGCCATCCTCACTGCAGAGCACCAGCGTGATTGGGACATGCATCTCCCCCTTGTTTTGTTGGCATATAGGTCCGCTGTGCAGGATTCCACCTTGTGTACGCCTGCCCTGCTCATGCTGGGGCGAGAGCTACGGACGCCAGCGGAGATGGCACTGGGGAGGCCTCCGGACGCTCCGGTAGTCGTACCGGGTCCGGAATACTCCAGGAGACTGCAGGACCGGCTGGAGTCGGCCCATGCTTTTGCCCGTGATCAGCTGGAGAAAGCGGGAATGAGACAGAAAAGGAATTATGACTTGAGGGTAAAAGGGAAAGACTTCAGGGCCGGTGACCTTGTGTGGGTGTACAGCCCGAGGAGGAAGAAAGGCCGGTGCCCTAAGCTGGACTGCCACTGGGTGGGGCCTTGTGTAGTGGTAGAGAAGCTGGGGGAAGTGGTGTACAGGGTTCAGCTGCCGACTAGGGGGAGATGAGTGGCCCTTCATAGAGACAGGCTGGCTCCATATAAGGGTGATGTGCGCCCGGTCCAGTCGACCCCCCTGAGAAATGAAACAGCCACAGCCCCAGACTCACTGACTGTGCCCCCTTCTACTGCCCCACAGCTTCCTCCACTTTTGCACCCCATCCCAGATCAAAAGCAGGGTGCTGCAGGACAGCAGACACAGCCCCAAGTGTCGTCTACAAGGGGGCTGCAGAGGCAGAGAAGACCCCCAGGTCACCTCAGAGACTTTGTACGGGATCCCTCGGGGCGAGGGATTTAGTGAGGGGGGGCAATGTAGCGATTCTCTTAGTTAGAGAGCGTGTTGATGTTGTGGGATTTCGGACTGTTCGGGAGGTTCGTGAAGGCAGCATGGAGAGAGAGAAAAGACCGAGAGCTTGCCTGTGTGTGTGTGTTGCTGTTCCATTGTTGTAGTTGTGGTTGGCGTGGCTGTGGCCTACAGCAGCCGTTTTTCTGCTAATAAAGACGACCTTTGTTGTGAACATCGCCGACTGTGGAAGTGTGTTTACAACGTTACAATATTATAAAAATAATAATCATTTTCATTATTGATAACGTTGAAATGTTGTCTCTGGTTTATCTGGTTTGTCCAAACTTGCGGCCAGAGGGCCACTACCGGCCCCGCCCACTTTCAGTCCGCGAGTTGATGTCAAAAATAGCATACAATTTGGCCCTTTAAGTTACTTTTTTGACATTTCGCGAAAGTTTTGACATTTCAGGCCGCAAGTTTGGACACCCCTGATCTAAAGTAAATATTGTGTACGAACAATTACACAAATAATGTTTCTTATTTTGACTGAGAATATGAAATTGGCTCTTTCGCTCATACAGAAGTCTGTTACAGTCTAACTTATAGAAAACCAGTTCCTAATGATCACCCTGGATATGATTTCAGCAGTTTCAATTTGACATATGAGAATCAGCCCATGAAATTTAAACACCTTAGTTGATTTGATCACCGAGCGCACAGTGCAAGTGGTCATAGTGGGAATTTCAGGGAGTAATGTAACAGTGCTGGCCTCTCTGGAAGCATGAGAAGATGATCTTGAAAGGGAAATCAGCCCAACTTAAATCAGATATTTGCTTCTTATTTCTGCTGGTCACTTCAGGGTTTTCTTGTTTGTTTTTTAATTTTGTTATCTGCTGCATCATCAGTGCCAGAGATGCCAGCAGGATCAACAAACTCAAACTTCTGACCCTCACTGACCCTCACTGAGTCAGTGAAGGTCAGGAGGTCACTGAACAAACTGCTCTCTATCAGGGACAACCCATCCCACCCACTCCACTCCACACTGCTCCAAAGAACACTTCAGGAAATCATTCCCACCATTCTCTATGAAACTGTATAATAACTCTTCTTTCTGTGACAGCTGAACACACCTGTCAGGACATAAGATCCAAAACACACACATTTTTGTATCATATCCTCTTGCTGCTGTCTTACAGATTCTTTGTGTACATATTCTCATCTATCTATCTATCTATCTATCTATCTATCTATCTATCTATCTATCTATCTATCTATCTATCTATCTATCTATCTATCTATCTATCTATCTATCTATCTATCTTCTGTAACCTCTTTGAATAAAGGTATGTTTTCATATTAAAATGCCTGCCTATGCTATGCAGACTACACATAGCGCAGTAGAAATCCTGAGAAGGAAACATAATTTAACAAGTGTCTGAAAGCTTCACAGATATTGAAGGGACATTTGATTCTCAGCACAGTGATAACTAGACTTGTCACATTTGATAATGTGTCATATACAGCAGATAGGGTGAGTATGTGATACCTTTTGGGCCATTGAGAGGGACATGGAGACACCTCACCGAGGCCCTCCATCGCCAAACACCTTAGAGGGCTATCATGAACATGACAGAATACAGCCAAGAGCCATTTGTATCCAGTCATGACAGCTAATGACAAATGTCCATCACAGTGGAGCTACAACTTGATTAGTGTCAAAGCAAGAGAGGTTCTGGAAGGATGAGGAAGAATGGCTCATCACCAGCAGTGGAAGTGGCATGGTAATTTATAGCAGATGAATGGTGTGTTGAAGCCCCAGAGACTGTCATACTTATAATGATGTGTGCTTCAAAGACCAGATAACATGCTTATGATGAAAGTGCATCTCACCATGTGTTATCATAATAGGGACACATTGCAGTCATCTCTACTGTATTTGGGTTCAGTTCAGTCATTTCAGTGTATCTGAGACTGAAGGGATGGTTTTAGTGGGTTATACTATGACCTTAATAATCAAAATAAAATTCCATATATACACTTTCACCAATTTAATGGTGTACCTAGCAAGGTAGTCTGAACAACTTTGACACAATTCATCTATTTTGTTTTCAACTCTTTGGGCCACATTTGACTTGTTTGCCTAAAGTGTATGCACAAAGTTTCTGTTTTCCTCAAGGACCACAAAAATCCAGGCCTACATATTGATTAGCAGAAGCCTTTGGGGCCCCCGCGCAGTTCTTAAGAATTCAGCCCGGTCGTTTTAATAGGGTTATACATGTATAATCTATATGCATGATTTGAATGATTCATTAACACTTATTTGGTATGGAATTCATTTGTTTCATTAAGTGCTTTTGTTTATTTATTGAACTATTGGGAAAGGTTAAAAATTAATAAGTGAATAATTGTCAACAAAAGCAGGACTTCATGCGAGCTACTCTGTCAAATATTGCTTTATAAAATGATCCTGATGAACAGACAAATTCTCCCTGCAGTTTGTTACAAAGCTTCACATAGGTAATGAAGGAGGTCATTTGTAACCAACTTACAATGATATTCAACACGGAGACTGTATTGTAAACAGTAGTAGTATGCTTTCCTCTTTTTTAAATATTTTCTCTTTGTGTATTCATTTCTTTTTTACAGCAATAGAAATATTTAGCTATTCTTTAAGTGTAATATAAGGACTGCTTTATGAAAATAAACTTGATCCTTCTTATACACTATCTTGCACTTCACCTTAGGTTTACCAGTGAACATCTAAAAGAGAAGAGAGTGGCTGAGTGGCTGAAGAAGAAGCAGATTAAAGGTTATGGAGTGGCCCAGCCAGTCTCCAGATCTCAATCTGATAGAGTCTGTGGATTTTGTTCAAAAACATTTGAACAATTGGATTAGAAACTTTGCATGAGTACCCTTATGTCACCTGACTAGAAGCTGAAAAGTGCAATGGCGCAGTGCATTCAGTATAATTCACTGTTATTTATATAGCACCAAACCACAACAGCAGTTGCCTCAATGTGCTTTATCTTGTAAGGTAAAGACCCAACAATAATTACAGAGAAAACACTAAAAATCAGACAACCCCCTATGAGCAGCACTTGGTGACAGTGGGAAGGAAAAACTCCCTTCTAACAGGAAGAAACCTCCAGAACCAGGCTCAGGGGGGGCAGTCATCTGCTGAGGGTAAGGGATGAGAGACAGGACAAAAGACACACTGCAGTATGTTTAGCAAAAGACACCAAAGCACAGGATCAATTGGTGTAAACAGCATGCATCTGTATAACACGTTAATAAGCAACATGCTCAGCTTTAACTAATTAACCCTGTGGAGGTATCATGTGAGCTAGAGGGTTGCTTTAATTGTGTTTCATTGTGTTTTTATTGTTATTTATAAGTGTTTTTTCTTTTTTCTATGCTAGGTAATTCCTACTTTACTACCTCATAAAACCAAATGAATATGGTAGCTCTTCATGGATACCCAAAAGTTATATCTAAAAATACAAAATTGCATTTTACTGAATAAGTGAAATTGGGACATATGGCAAATGGCATCAGTTGCTGTAGTGACATGTTTTTGCTTATAATATTACAATATACCTGTTGCCTACAATACTATGTTAATGCTTTGCACACCTGGGATGTGGGCTAAGTCAAGCTGCATAATAATGTTGTAATAATGAGTGTCATTCTTTCAGAGTTTTACGTTGCGTAAAAGTGTTGATGCAACATTCTTCATAATTATGATATAATCCACTTAATGGGACTCAGACACTGCGGCATGGCACAGCTGACAAAAGGTCAAGCTGACACGTGTGGCTTTGTTTTCATGCAGTGCACGGCTATATTTATGAGTCTGAGCAGTTTGAGTTTTGGACCACTGGAGTCAGGACACTTTGGCTAAAAGAGGACAGTTTCCCTGCTGCTGACTTTGCCACAATCTTTCAAAGTCTTATTTGAGTGTTGAGGAGAATTTCAGGTTAGGATTGGAACCATTATATTGTCATGGTTAATGTTAGGGAGTGCATTATATCAAATGCATTTGGGATGTTGTTCAGTCATGAAAGGAAAAAGTTTAGATTATTTACAGTAGGAGGTAAATTGCATGTCCTCTGGATGATTTCTCAAGACATTTCCCAAGTTCTCAAGCAATGCAACAGGAAATTTGTTGATTTTTCTAAGTAGTCAGCTGTGCCCTGATATTTCCCCTGTTTCTTCTTTGACCACTGGACAGAATCATTTGGGCTCTGTGACTTTCACAGAAACTGGCAAAGAATTAGATTGAAGTCATGCTCAGCCGGTCCCATCTCTTACCGAATGTCATTGTTGTCATCTGTGACTCCAAAAAATCTCTAGTCAAACGATCTGAATGCCAAGTAATTTAAAATGTCCTCAGGTTATTCCACTTTCTTTTGTCAGTGATGCTGGATGTATGAAAGCTGATACACAATACAAACACATCTTTGGAGCTGGAAGAATTTCTAGCCCAAAAGTCTTCCATATTGTTGGCCTGAGCTGGTCTGCAGGGGATAAATCCTGATGACTCTGGCACCCCTGAAATATGATAGAATGTTAACAAGAATGTTTATTTGTTTACAAGTTTACAAAGCTCACTGAAAAGCGTTCAGCTGATCCAAAATGCTGCAGCTAGAGTACTGACAGGGACTAGAAAGAGAGAGCAGATTTCTCCCATATTGGCTTCTCTTCATTGGCTCCCTGTTAAATCTAGAATAGAATTTAAAATTCTTCTCCTCACCTACAAGGTCTTGAATAATCAGGCACCATCTTATCTCAAAGACCTCATAGTACCATATCACCCCAACAGAGCACTTTGCTCTCAAACTGCTGTCTTACTTGTGGTTCCTAGGATACTTAAGAGTAGAATGGGAGGCAGAGCCTTCAGCTTTCAGGCCCCTCTTCTGTGGGTTTTCTGTGTACTGCAGGATCTTTACCTTACAATATTAAGAGTGCCTTGAGGCGACTGTTGTGATTTGGTGCTATATAAATCCAACTGAAATGAATTCATACAATGCTACTTGTATGTGTCCTCAGCTGCCTCACTGAGCTGAGTTATCAGACATCACAATGCACAGCTAGTGGGAGAAAAAAAACAGTGGCATATTGTCCAGTTCACATCCAACGTCAGGCATTTGAGTAATTGTAATTATTTCCAAATCACTTTTTATTATTTCTTCCTTCTTTCTTCTTTCTTCCACCAGCATACGACAAATCATAGCAAACATGACATGATTTCTAACCAGTCTTCACAGTGCTGACAGCTCTTCTCATATCACCGTGTTCTGTTAGTACAAAGGTAACAAAGAAAGGCCTTTTCAAGTAGAAAAATGTTGAATGGAACATTAGTTACATCCAGAATTTCTCATTACAGTCCAAAACCTGAGTTTAAGTTAGGTTAAAGTAATATTATTCAATCCTTTTGTAAAAGCTCACTTCCAAAGTTACTAATTCAGACAGAAAATACAGACAAGCCAATCTGTACAAAGTTAAAGATACAGACTAAATGGGCAGCAAGAGAAAATCACACATTCAGGGACAGTAGGAATCAGCATCTTCTTTATTCACATGAACATACAAATCTTCATATCAAACATACTTAGCTTGTTTGGGGCAGCTGTAGCTCCGGAGGTAGAGCAGGTCATCTACTAATCATTAGGTTGGTGGTTCAATCCTTGGCTGCTCCAGTCTGCATGCCAAAGTATCCTTGGGCAAAATACTGAAGTGGCTCTCTGATGTGTCCCTCAGTGTAGGAAGGAGTGCTTGTATGAATGAGCACTATAGAAGATCCAGTCCATTTACTTCTGCTTCAGAAAAACAAGTTTATGCTAATCCATATTTTGGAGAAAAATACAATGCCAATATTCTATTTTGGTGTTCAGGATGATGACATAACCAATGACATAAAAATGTGTAGGATCTGAAGCTGTACCATTTATGAATGTATTTGTAGCTGTGTTTACCCCCTATATCACCAGGAAAACAAAGAAACCATTAATCAGGTACTTATTACACAACAATGGATTGGCACTAATTTGTCAAAAAAAAAAATGGAGTTTGAGCAGTTAAATGCAAACTGTGCAGCACACCTGACTTAGCTTCATTAGCATTTACCAGACATGAGAAAACAGCATGACTCATGACAGATGTAGGCTTCCAGTGAAGCATTATGATGGATAGAGCAGTTGACACATTGTTCCCAACAAAAGCTACTTCACTTTTCATCACTGTGTTGTGGAGCCAGGTTTGGCATAACAATTCATTGAGTGTTTATTTATTTAATTTTTTTTTAAAGGCAAGAGGTGAATTGATAGAAGTGTCTTTTCCATGTACTTAACAAGGCTTGGCTGCTCTTCATGTTTGCTTTTTGCCACAGTTATTCTTTTTTTTTTCCTCACCAGTTTGCTGCTGTTATGGAATCCTGTCTGATCAACAATCAGTTATTCTGTATCCAAAACTCAGGCTCCAGCCAAACCACTATTACAAGCATAGCTATTGGATCATTGTTCAAAAGGTCTTTCAGACACTTTTTTAATGATAGAGTTGTTAGAAGTCATTAAAAGGTGGAAGATCTCTGTTTCAGTTGTGTGTGCATATTTAACAGGGTGGAGAAACAGATCACAGGTACGGAGAGGAAAGGGTGTAAATGCCCAACTTCAGTCTGACAACATGACAATATTCAAAGAGCACTGAGTAAATTAATTCACAAAATTCATTGTCACAGTATCCCAACACAGATTCCTCCAATCTTCTCCTGCTTCTGCCTCTTCCTTTTTTTTGTCAATAATACTGAGAGCTGCTTTTCAGAGCAAGAAATAAGAAGCTGGTCTCACTCCACTGGCCAAAGTAATGGAGAAATGACTGGAGCAACAGGCAACGGTTATTTACAGCTTTTATTTATTTATTTGTTTAGACCTTATCAGGTGCAGAGGCTGAAGGAGAGCGAAAAAAGCAATATTCATTTTTTTAATGGGCCTGCCCCTCCACAGTTAATAATATTCCCTTTCTCCTGGATTTCACATAAAGCAATGTGTGCTGGTAATCCAGAGTTGCTCTTGTGCTTAAAAACCAAACCAAAATGAATCTATTCTTTATTACCTTCATCTTCCAGATTAACAGATTTATTTTAGCAGTTTATGCTAAGCAGGCCAGTATTTAGAATGTCGCATCGTGTGTGATAATTTAATTATTTCATCTTATTCCTTTTTTTTTTCCAGATATGCCTGAATGAATTTCACACATAACCAAAACCTCAGAGCAACATTTTTAGACATCGTACAATAGAGTCACTTATTACTTTTAAATAGCTTTAACAGTAATGACTTATCATACACTATATGATATGCCCGTAGAAATGACAGTGTTTCCTTTTAATGAGCTGCTTTGGTACCACTCCTTTGAGTCCCCAGTGGGGACATGTTGTGAAAGCCTGATAGACTGACTAATGCCAGGTTGATTCAGCAGGCAGTCTGTATCCAGCAAATCCATCCACTCACCCAGCTCCCTTTAGCACTGGCTCTGCCTTTCATTCTTTCCTCCCATTTCTTTTTGATCTGTCTTTTTTGTTCCAGTTGTTTTCTCACAGTTTTGGTGTGTCTGTGTTTTATTCATGTTCTGTTTTGATGTCTGATTCTGTGTCCTCTTCATAACTTAAAATGCACTCATGTCTGTAGGAAAGAAAAATAATTTGAAAATAGAAGATAAGATGGTTTTGATTGAAAAATCCTAAATAGAAAACAACAGCTAGTATCTGCAAGATGGTCATATGAAAGACTGAGCAGCGTATCCCATAAATAACATTAATAGTGACATTAAAATCTTTAATTTCTGTTGAAAGGTAAAGTAGTCAACAAGAAGAGGACATTAGCCAAACAAACCATTTTTGACATCTAAATTTATTTTTCAGCCTCCCTAGTACCTGGATCATAAAAGTCTTGACCAGGGCACAACCAATCTCTATGTAAATTAGAAAGAGACCCACTTCTATAATACTGAAACTATTCAATCTCACGGTGTTTCTCCTCATTGATTCAACTGATGTACAAATTCTCTAGTTTGTTCTGTATCATCTCTGTCTGCCATTTTTATTATTGTGATTTGATGCTGCCATGCTCATGAGAAATATATATACCCTTGTTGGAAAAACAACAGGATTAATGCTTATTAACCACCCATTAACACTGCAGAGTATCCCACAAAAAAGGTCCTCATACCAACAGAGCTGGCCAACAGATAAGCCTCCAGTTGTACAGAGCAGTTTAGATGCACTGAAGGGGCTATTAGAAAACATACATGTAGCATTTTATTCCTGTTTTTCAAATATGGCTATAAGAAATATAAGTTATGTCATATTTGAACCAAATTACTAATTCACCAAAGCACAAGCTTGTTGTTCTGCTTTCAGCAATTTAAAAGTTGTTTTAGTACACACTGTCTATTTTCCATTGTGCCATTAGTGGAAAGATGAAAAATACATGAAAAAAGGCAGAGAAACTGATGAAAGAGGGTTATTTGCGGCCCATTCATCCACCAAAATTGAGGAAAGGGTAAGTTTTTTAAAACAACACATGCTTACCTCTCCACCTCATAGTGATGGCTAATGATTTGTTTGAAAGCCAACTCACTAAGCCTAGGGTAGGAGGCATGAATAGAAAACAGTAAGGCAAACAAGCCCAGCCAGGTGTGCACACATCTAGAGCCAGCGAGATGGGAACAGAGCCGCAGATCCAGCAAGCATGGCCTTCAGAAAGGTGTGAGAGGTGCCCTTCTCTGCCTCTAATGTGTCCGGGGGTGTGTGATTGATTTTTTTTGTGCAGGCGCTGGTGTCTTAATGTCCTAATGCATTGCTCTGTCACAGAAGGCTGCCTTGGCACACTGCCCTTTCCGCAGACTGATCTGCCATTCGATTGGATGAGACCAGGGTAAATAAATAAAGAGGGAGGCCAGTAAAGGAGGGATGGAGGAGAACAGGGATGGGCAACAAGCATGATTATGCCACCAGATAAACATAAATATCTGCACACACATGCACACCATTGTCCTGTAAAACATGCTCCCGAGCAATCGTCAAATGCACACAAGATTATTTAGCATCTATGTTTTATTGTTTCTTCATCGGATATTGATTTGACAAGGTGAGGCAAGGTTCATTTCAGGCCACTGGGTTGTGTTCTGTTCGTGAAGAATGTTACCTCCAAAATCAGTATATTATTTGACAGCATTTTCATGTGCTTTTACATTGGTGAAAAGGCGCCCTGACGGGTTATACCTTTGTGGTACCTCTGTCTCTTTATTTATGTTCCTGTGCATCTATTCTCTTTCTGTGTGCAGCAATTGGAAGTATTCAGAGCTATTGCAGGGTGCAGTGTGATGATTACATGGTGGGTTTATGGTTTTGCTTGTTTGCCTGAAACAAAAACAGAAAGGTTCACTGAATAGTATTTAATTCAATCCTTTGTTTTATTTTGTGCATATGTTTTCATTAATCTGTACATAAGTTTTGGTTACCACAGAGACCCAACACAACCATCCAGCCTCCATCCTTGACGCATAAAGTAAATACACAAAGCTGTTCAAACATAGATGATGTCTTTTTCCAACCCTAGTAAGGTAGATAGCAAACTAAAATTAGCATGTCATGTGGTTTTATTGACACCACACCGTATTAGGGATACTACCAGATGTTTTTGTACCAGCTCATCCTTGAATTTTGCCATTTTTTTGCACCCACGTGACCAATTATGAGATCCAACCTGCATAAATTTGTTATTTAACCACCTGAAACCCAGTGGAGCTACAATGTGATTCCAGGATGTACAATATAACTGTGACATTTGTAAATGCACAAATCTATGATATCAGGTTATTTTCATCCTCTCCCTACTGAAATTCTCTTTCTATAACTGTGCATGAAAGTACACCTTAAAATTTAATGCATTTTACTGAGTCTTTTCAAACAGGATTTTCTTATGTTTCTCACTATGAAATACAACCAGAATCTTTTTAAGTTACACGACCTTCAAAGTACTTTAAAATCTATGTCTGTAGTCACTGTCTCCCCTAAAATATTTGTTATAGAAGGAGAGGTTCTAGGGTGCTTTTTCAGCCACACAGAAACTATCAAATGGCCACAGAAATAGTAAAGGAATAGCGGGACATTATACTATATGAACATGATTGGACTATACAGGCAGCAATGATATTTCAGTACCACGGACAGTGCCCTTGATTGGAGACAGCAGGTTCAGGCACTGGTTTTAACAGCCATCTGTAGGCATCTTAGAGGAAAAGCAGGGCGATATATCAGGCATAAGGGGACTTGTACCCTCTGGTGCATGTTTGTGTTTGATAGTTTGAGAGACAGTGCCTAAAAAATTGGAAGATGAGTGGACTTATAATCACAACCGAGACTAATGTAGGCAATGTTTATGTACGTTCATAACTTAGATGGAAAGGTGCTTTGTCACTGTCAACCCAACAAACTGTTGTATTTTATATTAAGGTTACCTTTGGCACTTGTGGGATTGGGGCTGAACTGCCATCATGAAAATGTTTATTAGCCCAGGTTGGCTCATTTTGGTAAAATAATGTCATAGCGAGATGTCTTTCTTTCCAACAACATAGCAGATAGTGTCGACTTCATGCTTTGGGAAGAATCAACCAAATGTACACACCAGTTAATCAAAATGTATGTAATAAGCAGAAGAAAATGACTGGTTGAATGGATGGATGACTTTGTAATACTATATCTGCTTGTTTACTACAAGTGATAGAAAAGCATTGACCCAGACCGATCGTGGCCAAATTTGAACACTACAAGCAAAAAGAACTGGTGAAGAGCCGCGGCAGGGAGCTGAGAGGGACGGACTTCAGCGTCAACGACCAGTTTCCGAAGGAGATCCTGGAGCGACGCAAGGTCCTGTTCCCCATCCGGAAGAAGTTCATGCAGGGAGGCTCCCGGGCTGTCATCGCCGTGGACAAATTGTATGTAAATGGACAGCTTTACCGCGACAAAAACACCACGCCATGGCTCTACTGATTGTTCAGGTGATCTGTGTCCACATTAATGCTCTTTTCTGAGTTTTTTTTTTTTTTTCTTTTCTACTTTCTCTGCAGTTTTCTAAAGGTATATTCAATTGTCTAAATAGGATCATTAATGCCAATTAATCAGCATAGTGCTGTGATCATTTGTTTTGTTTTTTCCCCCTTCTTGTATAGATATTTCGGTCTTATATCACTTAGGTCACTTTTTCACTTCTTTTTTCTTTCCACACTCAATATGTTTACGCCACTTGAAATGCTACAATTTACTACACTAACATACAGCATAGACGCACCAACATACAGAGCATATACACACACACCAACATACAGCACACATACACATGCACACACCAACTTAAAGTGCACACACACACCAACATACAGCTCATATACACACACATCTTTAGTGAGCACACAACAGTCCATCAGTTAATTCAAACATGAGCACACTCAGATTTGTCACATGGAATGTACACGGAGCTGGTTCGAGGGAAAAGAGACTAAAAATTTTTAATCAGTTAAAAGACTTAAAAGCAGATGTTGTTCTTTTACAGGAGACACATGTGTCCAAAACATCTGAACACACTCTCTCCTCTCCACAGTTCCCTCACACTTACTCAGCCTGCTATAACTCCAAACAAAGAGGTGTAGCTATACTGATTAACAGGAAGATAAACTTTAACATTAGCAACACTACAATAGACACAGAAGGTAGATTTATAATACTTAATTTATCTATTCAGAATACAGATTTATGTATCACCAGCATATATGGACCAAATGTTGATGACCCCTCCTTCTTTCATGTTTTTTTCACTTCACTCTCGGATCACTCTGACACCACACACACAAAAAAATAAAGGTAAATTTTTGTACCCAAAAGGTACTTTTATCAGGAAAGTTCCCTCTAAGTACAGAGATGGACCCTTGGGGTGATTTACTGTGGACCATCAGAGGTACAAAATCACTGGTCAGAGCAAATGGTACAAAAGTGTACCAGTAGAAGTCAGTGTTGGGTGGGGTGTTTCCTCCCAGACGACAAAAAAGGCGCCAGAAATGTAAAATGGCAGACTCTCCAGTTTTATGCAGCCTGTCCACCGAAGAACTTATTCAAAAAATATCTAAAGCTGGAATAAAAATGAATGAAGACGAGGCAAGAAGATTCAGTGGTAAGTAATCTGACCTATTCATGTTCATGGTCTAACTCAGTCTCCATTCATTTAAAATTTCAGACTAACATGCTAACAGTACCTAGCATGTTGTGTGCACAGGGCGTTACCCAACTTCTCTGCAATTTCAGAATATTAGTATTTTAGTGAAGTACTATCACAAGAGCTAAGTAATTCCATCTTTTTTTGTTTAACTACTTTGTTTGGGGCTTGTATTAGCTGTGGGGTCTCCTTTAAAGCTCCCTTCAGCTCAGCTACACCATCTATCCTAAAAAAAAAAACTCAGCGAAATTTACTTGAACTAGAAGCTGCATTTCTAGCTTTTGTTATTTTGGTTAGATTTGAATTACTAGCTGCCTTTAACAATAATAATTGACAATGTGTTTGTGTATTCTACAGTGTATTGATGAGGTTGACAGAATTCATCCTTCAACATCTGCCATCTGTCAAGACGGCTTTGCTGGTGTCTTGCCAAATGTACTTAAGTTTGCACAGGGAAAGTCTGTGCTGGCAAAACAGTACTATGACGCAAGAAAAGATGCCCTGGCTGAAGATCTACCAGGTAGTCACAATCATCTTGCTAATAAATGTGAAAGTAGATCTGCTGTAGTTAAGCTCTGTATGATTTTTTTTTCTTTTTTTGCATTTGAGGAATCGACTTAAGGGCTGGACTCATCCTCCTGCCATCCATCTTCAGAGAAAAGATTGAACACTACATCACTTTGGGAAAGGTAGGCATCTGAACTGTAGTAAGATCTAACATATTTAAAGTTGTATTACTTAATATTTTAAACTTGTAACTTAACACTAAGGTTTTTAAATTATTTTACATAAATTAATTGGAACAATGTCTTTTGCTGCTTGGTTATTTATTTATTTTTTATTTTTTTCTTAATTTATATAGAAAGATGCTGCTACAACCTATCCAACCATTCAACTGGTGGATAATAAGTGGAAGACGGTGATGACCAGTGCCGGGCCCAGTCTGGTGAAAGTAGAGTAGATGTTATGTCACTGCACGAGCCTAAGTGAAGCCTTTATAACAGCCTTCAGTATATATTTTGTTTTCAACATTACATTCTTCTGTCTTCTGTTCAGTTCTTGTTTTAAACTGAATGAACTGATGTTAAATTATACATTTTGATAAAATAAAGAATATTTTTGTGAATCTAAGGGTTTGTTTTTGTCTCTCAAAGGTACCATTAGCCATGTCGCTCCAGCTGTACCTCATTGGGTACATAATTTGTACCTTTGTAATGGGTACAGTATTGTACCTGTACATAAAGGCACTTATTTGTCACCAGAGGTACAGAAATGTTCTTCTAAAGGTACAGACAATAAGGTGCAAAATTGTTCCTAGATTTAGAGGTACAATGTTGTTCTCCACTAGGGTACAGCTGGAGTGACAAAGCCTTCGTACCTTTTTAGGTCCATTCTCGTCCCTCTATTTCTTAGTGTGCACTTATAATAGGAGGAGACTTCAACCTGGTACTTAATGCAGATATTGACAGGCTCAGTACGGCAGTGAGTCAAAGGAACTGGCAGTCTGCAGACATTCTTAAACAGTACATGAAGGATTTTGGTCTTTGCGATGCTTGGCGTTCACGTCACCCCACTCTGAGGGATTATAGTTTTTTCTCATCAGTACATCACTCTCACTCCCGCTTAGATTACTTTTTAGTTAGCAGCTCCATGATGATGGACATCACAGACACTCAGATTCATCCTATCACTATCAGTGACCATGCACTGGTGTCTCTGACACAGAAAAGAGTCACACCACCAATCAGGAACTGGAGATTTAATACATCATTACTTAAAGAACAAGATTTCATTAATTATTTCAAAACGGAGTGGTCAGCATATTTAGAATATAATGATCTACCAGGAATATCACCAGGTGTTCTTTGGGAAGCAGGAAAGGCAGTAATGCAGGGCAAAATAATATCTTACTGCTCGCATAAGAAAAATAAAGAAAAGACACTTGTGTTAGAATTAGAACAGAAAATTAAATCTTTATAAACTGCCTATGCTGCTTCACCACAAGAACATATAATTAACAATCTGAGGAAACTGAAATTGGAGTTAAATGAAATAATTGATAAGAGGACACAATTTGTTACAGAGGCTGCGCTTGGAAAACTTTGAGCATGGAAATAAATCTGTAAATTCCTGGCCAACCAGTTAAAACTAAATAAAGAAAAAAACAGCTATTTTTTCTATTAAAGACTCAATTGGTAACATTACTTATGACCCACAACAAATAAATAACTCTTTTAAAGACTTCTATGAAGCCTTATACTCACCACAGATTAACCCATCTGATACTGAAATTGAAGAATTTCTTAATAATATAAATCTACCAAAACTAAATAACGAACAGGCTGCAGCTCTGGATTCGCCTCTTTCACTATCTGAATTTTATGAAGCAGTACAGCATCTCCCAAATAATAAAGCCCCAGGCCCAGATGGTTTTCCAGCAGAGTTTTATAAAGAATTTTGGTCTGAGCTAGCTCCCATTTTTTTCAGAATGGTGACTCAGATTCAGAATGATCACATATTATCTCCAACCATGAACTCTGCTAACATTAGCCTGCTTCTTAAACCAGGCAAAGACCCCACACTCCCATCCAGCTACAGGCCAATCTCTCTTATTAATGTAGATCTTAAAATAATTTGCAAAGCCCTTGCCAAAAGATTATAATGTATTACTCCATTTATTATACATCCAGATCAAACAGGCTTTATCAAAGGTCGGCACTCAGCCAATAATATACGTCAACTGATAAATATAATAGACTATTGTTCTATTAACAAATTAGAGACGACAGTCGTGTCTTTGGGTGCGGAGAAAGCATTTGACCGGGTAAAATGGGAATTCTTACTAGCAGTTCTGCAAAAATTTGGATTTGGTTCATCCTTTATAAACTGGATCAGAATACTACACAGCTCTCCGAATGCACGTGTTAGGACAAATAATCTCATTTCTCAAAGCTTCAGTTTGCAGAGGGACACCAGGCAGGGCTGCCCTCTCTCTCCCTCTCTTTTTGTAATTTTCATTACAGCAGCAATCCATCAAAATGTAAATATTAAAGGGATTCAAACTGAAAATATGGACCATAAACTTAGCCTTTATGCTGATGATGTATTACTTTTCCTTGGGAATTCACAAGCTTCCCTTTTGAAGACTATCACACTAATAGATAAGTTCTCACCCATATCTGATAACTCTATCAATTGGAGTAAATTGACAGTTCTGCCTCTGAATAGTAACTTCCATAGAACCTCTAGGACCCCAATAAAGTCAGGAAATATTAGATATTTAGACATAAATTTTTCCGCCAGGCTCTCAGACTTGGTACGATTAAATCATACCCCTTTATTAAAAACAATAGAGGATGATCTCACACGTTGGAATAGTTTACCTATATCACTCATGGGGAGAGTTGCTGCCATTAAAATGATGGTTTTACCAAAAATTAATTATCTATTTTCATTGATCCTTAATAAACCTACTCTTCCTTGGTTTAAGTCACTAGATTCAAACATCTCAAAATTTTTATGGAAAAACAAACCGTCAAGAATAAGCTTAAAAACTTTACAAAAACCAAAACAGTGGCGGTCTGGAACTACCAAACTTTTATTACTATTTCTTAGGTAGTAGGTTGCAGTACATTTCAAAGTGGATCAAATCCAATTCATCAGACAACCCATGGCTGGATCTAGAACAGGCGTTTTGTGGAAAAATAAAAATCTCAGATCTACCTTTCATTAGTCCCAGTATTAAACATCATAACTGCTATAAAAGCCTTAGTACAAACACCTCTCTGACAGCTTGGTGGGAATTTTTAAAAATAACTAAGTCTTCACTCATCCCCTGTAAACTAACACCCATTTGGAACAATCCAGATATTTGTCAGAAAAAGAAAATGCTGAATTTTCCGTTATGGCGTGATAAGGGTGTAAATAATTTAGAACATATTATCCAAGATGGAAAGCTTATTACATTCCAAGAACTTATATCAAAATATAGAATTGGCAACGGTAGATTTCTGGAATATCAACAACGTAAGTCCATCTTACAGGAAAGGTTTAACCTCAATCAATTGAATTTAGAAATACCTGCATGGGCAACGGAATTTCTTAACCTCTGTACCCCAAAATTGTTGTCAAAATTATATAAATTATTACTAAAAACTGATGACTCAGTTCCCATCCCAATTGCAAAATGGGAGCGTGATCTTTCTGTCAACCTGGATAAAAATTTATGGACAGAAATATGTTTAAATATCTTCAAAATGACTAAAAGACCCCAAGTACAACTTGTACAATATAAAATTTTCCATAGAACACACTACACTGGACATACTGGTCTTACACACTCAAACATATGCACCCACTGTACAAGCAATTCGGAGAACTATCTACATGCTCTGTGGTCTTGTGTACCTGTTCAGAGATTTTGGCAGAGGATATGTGAAGACCTATCCACGTGGTTTAGCTGTCGTGTCCCAACTTTCCCCAGACGATGCATCTTAGGTGACGTCAGTGAATTAGTTATGGAGTCAAATACATCACACATAGTTCTTACCGCTTTGTGCATTGCTAAGAAAACTATCCTCATGAATTGGAAGTCAAAAAATAAACTGTGTATTACTCAATACAGAAATTTATTAATAGACCATGTTAGTTTAGAGAGAATGTCTGCTTCTTCTAAAAACCAATTGGAGGAATTTGACTCTCTTTGGTTCCCACTGATCAGCTCCATTACTCAGTGGGGGTAGTTGGCTGTGGGCTCCGCTCTTGATGTGCTTTGTAGGCTGTCAGGGGAGGACACCGGGGGCCTGTGTAGCTGGTAGCCTCCTGAGACTGGAGTCCTGAGGTGACCTTCTGGTGAGATCTCATCGCCTCGGGTTCTCTGGGGCCCGTGCTCCTTGGCTGGGGTGGGGGGCTCTGTCTGGGCCCCCTCTCTCCCGTCTGCTGGGGTGGGTGTGCGGTTCTCCTTGGAATGAGTGGCCTCGGGTCTTCGTAGGTCTCGACGGGCTGCTGGTGGCCTGAGCTTCCTGGGGCTTTCTTTGCCCGCCTCTAGCTTCTGATGGGCGGAGCTGTGGCGTTCACCCACGTAATAACACAAAATGGTTGGTTTGTGTAACCATGCTTCTTTTATCTTATTTTTTCCCACACAGTTTATAATTGCAAATATTGACAATATCTTATGTTTTATAAGTGATGAACTATTTGGCATACCTACTTGCACTCTTTCCTGTTTCTTTGTCCTATTTTCTCCCTATTTTTCTCTTTCTCTTTTTTTTCCCTTTCTTTTCTTTTTCTTTTTTCTAAGCCTGTCAGCTCCAACACAATTTGTCAAATAACATGTTAAAAATAATTCAAATAAAATAAAAGCTGACACAATAACAAGAGGAGCCTATAGAGAACCTATAGAGCTCATCTTGTAATAGCAAATATGTTTGGCACAACAATACATTCAGATCACAGTTCTGTTTGCAAGATCTGCCAAACATGACAGGCTATTTGAAAAAAAAAAGAAAAAAAGAAAAGCATTGTCATTTTTTTCCCTTGCTGAAGTCAAACAATTAAAAATTAAATAAAAAAAAAATCATAAATATGATTTTCCTAACCCTTGCAAAAGGTATTGCCTACAACTGAACAGCCCTACTGTTTATTCACTGTCTTTCAAACCAAATGCTTCCCTGAAACTATGGTGCAATTAACACTTTCTTTATTTAATAAATGTCACCTTTCAACACATTTGAGCCAATGATGTATGTCACCACAGGATAGCTGAAACAATTCATTTTAGCATTAGCTGCCATTTAATTGCACTTCTAGGAAGGTTGTTTTGAAGTATTTAAATTAACCAACACATTTGTTTAAAAGAAAGTTGTTTATTTTGAAAAACTGTAAAACAGATGTCAAACTCTGGGTAAAAAAGCCAATAACATCAGTAATGTTGAATCAAGTGACACAGTTGCAGACTAGTTGTGGTCATGAAATCTTTTATGAAGCATTTATTGAAACTTAAACACACTGAAAACACATTCAGAATTAATGTGCTATCTAGCATCGTGAATGAAAGCTCAATCGACATGGCACTATGTTTGACTGCAGTCAGTTCTTACTTCCATGCAACAGTTGTAGAGTGCCATTAGTAACGTGTAGCAGCAGAAACGTGGTTGAAATAACAAAGTTATTGTCTGTCTCTACCCCCCCTTTGGCTCTCGGTCTTGATGGATGGATGGATGAATAGATAGATTGATAGATAGATAGATAGATAGATAGACAGACAGACAGACAGACAGTTAGATAGATAGATAGATAGATAGATAGATAGATAGATAGATAGATAGATAGATAGATAGATAGATAGATAGATAGATAGATAGATAGATAGACAGATAGATAGATAGATAGATAGATAGATAGATAGATAGATAGATAGATAGATAGATAGCTTTGTTGCCAAAAATGTGTAATTTGCAGCTTCAGTGGACTGTTAAAATGTAATGACCTGAGGTGGAACAGCGTGAAAAAAGAGATTTAGAAATTAGCTCTCATCAGAAGTCTTTGTGAGTTTAACCCCTCCCAGCACACCACAAAATAAATAATAACTGTTTGCAGACATTCACGTACGCACACCTGCATGCACACACATGCTCATGCTGAGTTCCTGATGAGATAAAACACACACTGGCTCAATTTTTTTGCCACATCCCTCCACTGTGCCTTGACCCTGTGCACTTCCACTCTAAATGCTGTTGTGCTCCTGGACTCTATAGTCAAGAGGTTTAGTTCTATACCAAACAAAATGCACACTTGACTGCTCTCACTGGTATTGGAGGAAAACCAATATAACATTTCAGTGCAAATGGCAAACTCTTGCCTCAAGAAATGTAAACGGTGGGGCACTGGCTGCTCTCCACTGTGGTGCTGAAGAGAACGCTGAACTTTCAATATATACAACCCTGATACACTCCCTGGATCCTTTGGTGTTTCTGTATGTTCACTATGTGATACACAGACGGCTACTGAAGAACAAATGAAGAATTAATTACAACAAACACATATAGTTACTTATTCTTTCATAAGTAGCTCCCTAATAACTTGACTGAGGGCTGTGTACTAGGTAATGATTAATGACTTGAGAACCAGATGGGAGACACTATACTCATTTATCATTAAGTAACAATTAGTTCATAAATATTTATAAAGTGATCATAAACCCCACTTTTCTCATTAAATGCTCCTGACTAACTGTGAGCAGGAAAAAAAGGTGACTATTGAATACTAACTTTGGTTACCAGTGCTCTTTTGAGGTTGTAAATATTAGTAAGTGGTCTAAATACAATAATTTAAAAAGAAATAAGTGGAAAGTATGGAATGGGAAGTAATCGTCAAGTACTGAGTAATTAGAGTAATTACTTTGTGTAATGTAACTTTAGGCCACATGAAAAACTGATGCTGGAGTAGTCAGTAATAGAGTAATTACAGTCTTGGCTTTGACTTAATCAGTTAGCTCCTTCTGAAGAAAGTGGATTGTTATTATTTGAACATTCAGATCGTGATACATTAAGCTGCTTCTATTTTGTTCCTCACTCCTTCTTTAGTAATGTCACAATTATTTATTAATTTTATGTGTATTGCATCTATTTAATTTTTGTTGTTGCTGTATCTTATTACAAACTACAGCAGTGTTAGGATGAACACAGCACATCAAGAGAAAAAGTTTTTTCTCGTCTGCATTTCTTCTCAAAGTTCCTCAGAGAAGCTTTGTTGCCTCTCCGTGCTCAGTGCAGTGGCTTCCTTCAAAGAAAGTACCTCTTTAGGTGCCAGCATGACAATATCTTTGTATCAAAGTGTTTATAAGTGTTGCATTTGTACTGCAATGACTGGTAAGAATATGCTGACAAGAACTACTCTGTCGGTGCATTCGTGCATTTTGTGTCAAAGAGTGGGGCAAAGCGATTTACTCCTCCCCTCTGCTTCAAACACATTACAGACCCTGTCTTTTCTCTGTCAGTAGCTGCCAAGGAAAAGCTAGCTTTACAATGACAAGAGCCAATGGCACGGCATCTCCTAGATCGGGAGCCTGACATTAATGCCTTTAATAAAAGGCTTAGAGTGTATTCCTTAGACCCCCCCTTGCCCTTTCCTGTGTTGGAAACTGGCTTGAACAGGTCACTTTTGCCATGAAAATGCGAGTTACTTCACATCATTCGTCCACTTTAGAACAGAACTCAGTGGCAAGTCTGATTTCCTTCAAGTCATCTTGATTCTGCTTCATTTACACCATGCTCCTACTACAACTACAGTTAATGTGTATTCTTATATCAGCGTCATGCTCTGTTATTTGAAAAACTATTAAAATACAAATGTGATGTTAATTAGGTTGATGTAAACATACCATATCCATATCCTAGTAGGCCACTTATCATGAGTATGTCCTGGTTGTTCAACATCTGACATGGACCTTGTTAATTCAGGCAATGTCTGAGACAGTATGGCTTCAAAATATATGTCTCTCACTCATGTTGGGATTCAAACACTCAACCTATTGTTCCAAAGATTTTAGTGTTGCAATACCAAATAATAGCAACATCAGGAAGAAGGAACACGAGAAGCTCAAGAAATACCAGGGGCTGAGAGAAGACCTAGAAAAAATGTGGAAGCTGAAGACAACAGTGGTCCCCGTGATAATCAGAACATTCACAGCAGTGACCCTCAAATTGGGCAGGAAGTTCCAGCAGATTGCCGGAAAGAGATCTGTGTCCAGAGGAATGCAGTCCTTGGAACAGCTCAGGCCCTGGTAGAGGACAAAGAAAGACCTTATATATGTATACACGCACATACACACATACAGGTTCATGCTTTCAGTAAGAAGTAATTATAGTGTTTCTAATTCTTGCCATACAAATTTAACTCAGCCAGATAAATGGATTTTGATTTTCCATAGCTGTATAACTTTATAATTGTGGGGACTGAAACACCATATTACAGACATATATGCTACTTTCCCACCGCCAAGGAGCCGGTGCTTGTGTCAGTGCTGGTGCTGTTCCCAATGAACCGGCGAAACGTTTAAGAACGGGCTGCGTTCCCACCGCGTTTCTATGAACTGCTTCTTTACGTATGAGTGTGGGCGGGTCCTCGTCTGGACACAGAACCCGAAGCGCACAAACGTGGGAGAACACGCTCCCCTTTCTGTGCTGCGAACATGTTTTAGGGTCCAAACCAAACTACTGCAGCATCTGTGTGCAGCACAGAGGGAAACACAGACAGCGATTAGAGCAAGACGACAAGTACACACTTTGTGTCCTTTTATCTGTGATATGAACTGATACAAAGTAGCAAGTTCAGCCTCAGAGCCCAACCTAATTCACATGTTTTTCAATACTTAAAAAATTGTTTGCATTGTAGATTAATACTAAAATCATCCAAACTATGAAGAAATATATATGGAATTATTTAGTAAACAAAAAAGTGTTAAACAAACCCGAATATGTTTTATATTTTAGATTCTTCAGAGCAGGCACCTCTTGCTTAGATGACAGCTTTGGTATTTTCTCAGTCAGCTTTAGGAGGCAGTCACCTGGAACGGCTTTCAGTTAACAGCTGTGTTTTGTGAAGAGTTAATTTCTTGAATTTCTTGCCCTCTTAATGTGTTTGAGACCATCAGTTGTTTTGTGAAGAGGTAGAGTTGATATACAGTGAATAGCCCTATTTGAGTAATGTTCTGATCCATATTATAGCAAGAGCTACTCAACTAAGTAAAGACAAACAACAGTCCATCATTGCTTTAAGAAATGAACATCAGTCAACCTCAAGAACTTTGAAAGTTTCCTCAGTTGCAGTTGCAAAGACCATCAAACGTTATGATGAAACTGGCTCTTATCAGGACCGTCCCAGGAAAGGAAGACCAAGAGTTCCCTCTGTAACAGGATCAGTTCATCAGAGTTACCAGCCTCAGAAACCACAGGTTAACAGCACCCCGGATAAGAGCCCACCTAAATGCTTCAGGGTTCAAGTAGCACACACACCTCAACATCAACTATTCAGAGAAGACTGCGTGAATCTGGACTTTATGGTCAAATTGCTGCAAAGAAGCCACTTCTAAGAAAGAGCAACAAGAGGAAGAGAATAGCTTGGACCAAGTAACACAAGGAATGGACATCAGACCAGTGGTAGTAGTAGTTACAGTAGTTTGTATAAAACAGTAAAAATGATAACTGATTACCTTGAGACAACCTCAAAAAAGCTAAACTCAATTAATCACAGCAACGTGGTTTTAGTAGATAGACAGTATACAATAAATATAAGTACAATAAGTATAAAACAGACAAACACACAATAGTTTTCCAGTTACTTCAATCCCAACTGCCTACCCTACCTTTTACAGTTATTTGGTCATTTGTAAATACAACTATTTGACTTGGGGTTGTGGTTGGTGTTTTGATGCCATATAAGTGATACCAGGTGGGCCTTAGAGCACTAAACCTTGACAGCTTTGGTTATAGTGTTGTAAACATCTTGTTGATTTTCAATCATGAACCAGTGGAATAACAGAGGGCTGAGGGAAATGATTCCCAGCCCTTTGGCTGTTAATGCAAAGGACTGGAGCTTTAGTTTCTTTCAGTGTAGTTTCTTTCAGCTACACTTGTGTAGTGGTCGGCTGGTTGAAGTAGTAATGGCCGAAAATGAAGGTCAGATCATTTAGGGTCATAACTGTAGCTGCAAAGACGCATTAGACAATTATCTCTGCAGCTGTTCTTTGTGGGTCACTGCAGTCGGATGTTAAAACTGTCAGTCAGAGGGGAATAAGTTAGCTCCTCCCTGCAGTGGGGTTCATCTACAATATGGACACCCACACACAAATGTCATTACATGGACTGAGTGCATACAAATTACAGCATACAAACAAAAAATCTTTTAACTTATCATGACAGTACTGTGCACTCCTTTGTTTACAGGCATAGGCTTACTCCAAACTCCTCATACAAAGAAGCTTAGTCACATTCCCTTGGGACTGCATGTCCTTTAGCTTCATTTTTTAGCTTTGCTAAATAGTTTGAACAGCTAAACTTTTAGCTTCAACACAGTCTTGACAATGTTACTTACTGCCTCCTCCTGCTCCCTTTTGCTCTCTTTGTCATTCTGTCAAACAGGAGCATTTGTTGTTGTGTCCAGTATTTTTGTGCTGGACTGACACCAGCTGACATTGTGTGTATTAACTGTGACAAAATGGCAGTATATGTATATGGAAGGCACTAGACACTTTGACAATAATGTATACGCTCAGTGTTAAGAGTTTCTTAAATTGCACCTCATTGTTTATTTGAGTCTCACATATTGACAAAAGGCAATTAGGAGGGAGATCAAGTAAGGTGAGATGACAAGAGGAGACTGGAGAAACAATAGGAAGAGCTGGTAGAGCAGTGCCTGTTTCTACAACTTCATCATCCCAACCACTAATTAAGACTAATTAGTAAGCACTAGGGAAACAGGCAGGCTCAAAAAAGCTTAATTAATGTGAGGACCCATGATGTCTGGGCACAACAGCTTCCTCAGCACCTGTTTAGCACAAGACATAACATTAACCTACTGTTGCTTGGAGGTCTCTAGACAGTCTGCAGATATCCAGGAGAATTTTTAACTGGCTGCTGCAACCTTTGATTAGCAGTGAGATCTGAACTGGGCATGCCACAGTCACACTGATCAGCAGATAAATGGTCTTCCTATCCACAACAACAACCTATGTCATCATGTGCAAGAACAACAAATGGATTTTCACTGATGTTTATGTATTGTTGCAATTACATTTTATCAAAAGCACAGTTTTGTATGTTTTTTAATTCTGCCTTTTTAAATTTAGTCAGTGCTCATCATCATGATGGATAATTAGTTGGCCCTATAATTGTTACAAGTGTGGAGATGTCTTGGGAGCTGTGTATCCTTAGTGTGCATGTCCACTGTTAATGAACACAGATTCATTTATTTATTTCAGTGTGAGGTAATAGGCAGATTTTGATAATTAGATCCACTGTTATTGTACTGAGCTATGTTCCTGTGGGACTTCCAGATATAGACAGATAAAGTGGTGATAGCTAACCAACCCGACAGAGTACTGGTGGACAAGCAGAGGAAGAAGGTTGTACTGATAGATATACCAATATGTATAAATTGCTAGCTTGCCCTTTGGACGGGCTTTGTCCTCCAAGATCGGGTCTTCTACCAGAGGCTTGGGAGCTTGACGGTCCTGCGCAGTATCTTAGCTGTTCCTAGGACTGCGCTCTTCTGGACAGAGCTCTTGGATGTTGTTCTGCTGGAGCCATTCTCCCAGTTTGCAGATCACTGCCCCGGGTGTTCCGATTACCATGGGGACTACTGTTGCCTTCAGAAGTGTCCTAGTGGTAATCACAACAAACCTCAAGACACTTTACATTTAATAATTAAAACCCAACAATTAAGATGACCCCCTAAGAGCAAGCACTCGCCTCCACAGACATCACTGGCCCACCACCAAATGAGTCGTGTTGAACAATGTAACAGACAGCACAACATTTTGCACAGCTTCTCCAGACCCTTTCACATCTGTCACAAGTGCTCAGGGTGAACCTGCTCTCATCTGTGAAAAGCACAGGGCTCCAGTTCTGGTATTCTGTGACAAATGCCCATCAGTCTCCACAATGCCAAACAATCAGAAGCCCGTTTCTGATGGTTAAGCAGAGAAAAACTGCTAATTCTCCAGTTTCTGCATTTAACAAATTTTTCACATAAAAATTAATGATGAACCAACACAGCCAACAATGTCTATTGGCCAGTGTAACAGTGGTATGGAGCAAGCAGTAAGCACACATTATCTTGCAGGTCAGAAGCATTTTTATGTAATACTTCAAAGATCAAAGTTCTTTTAGTTTAATAGCACCGTCTTTGAAACAACATCAAAACCACTCAGCATTCTGTCACTCATAAAACTCTCCATCACCATTTTTGAAATGTTGAGATTTGAGGTCATGCTGGTGTCAGGTGAGGGCTACAAGGAGTCTCTTGGTGAGTTGAGTAATGCAGTGGGAGACAAGGTCAAGGAGAGGAGTAAGAATTGAGGGTAATAATGTTCTTCCCACTGTGTTATCAGGGCCTGACAGACTGCCGAGTCACAGGGAGGCAACCCTCCTTACAGCTCATTTAGGAAGACATTACACCAAGACATGTTGAGAGGCCACCTGTTGAGTCAACCTTGCTCTGATACTCACAGACGGATAGAAAAACATAGATAGAGAACTGGGCTGAGAGCACTGCTGTAAAACAGTATCGGTGATTAGGGAGCGAAGCGATTGTTACACAATATGATACAATAAAACATTCAGAAAACTATGTAAAAAGGCATATTTTTTGCCAAGAATAAATGCCATAGGGACCAATTAAAGTTTTCCACAAATATTTAATAAAACTATGGCCAGGTATCTATGGAGATGCAATCAATATGATATATCTCATTAGTGCAACTAGTTAAAAATGACCAATTACTGAAGGTGAATACATAGTTTGTGGATTGGTTACGTGATTACTCTTCTTTTATTCTTTATGCTAAGATAAGTTAATTAAGAAACATAGCATTAGCACAGACACAGAAGAGTTCTTCCATAAGAAACAGCTCATCATGGAAGAACACTGTAGCTATGGAAAAGAGTAGGGTGATACAAAAACACAGTTAGATTCAACTCATTGTCATTGTGCGTACAAGGCACACAACGAAATGATCGTTCCAGATCACTCATCCAGAGATGGGCATCTGCGGTCATGCAGCCAGAGACCGGCGCTACCATTAGGCAATGTGGTTTAAGTGTCTTGCCCAAGGACACAACGCAGGGACAGGCGCTCAAACCTGCAACCTTCCAGCTGCAAGGCGAGCGCCAACCCACTGCGCCACTCCCACAGATATGGATATATACAAGTATTACATTTCTGCTAATAAATGCCCCTAAATATGACATGCTGGTGTTCAAAAAAATCTCAAATTTGTGCACATTTTACTACTAAGATAAGTAAAAAATAAAATGTGTGCAGTGACAGTTGAAATCAAAACTCGAACCCTTCATTGTGCCACTGAACCATGAGCTGACTGCATTATAAAACCACGCCATTGTCTGTAGCTGGAATAAAACCAGCATTAATCTTCAACAAGCTGTGTAAATTTTATCACTGAACAATATACTGTATTTATAGATAGATAGATAGATAGATAGATAGATAGATAGATAGATAGATAGATAGATAGATAGATAGATAGATAGATAGATAGATAGATAGATAGATAGATAGATAGATAGATAGATAGATAGATAGATAGATGCTTAGTAATTTTGTGAAGTGACTGGTCTGTGTAGTTGTCAGGCTACCAGTCGAGGATGACACTATGACCTGCTTTAAGAAGAAGGGTGAATCTGTGAGCTTGTGTGGTTTGATGCTGGGGATCCTGTCTGACCCTGAAGCAGAGAAATGGGAGTGGTGAGGTGGAGAGGTTGGTGTTATTAGACAGTATTAGATGCAATGTGGCATGCTTCAGTTGCTTGTTGAACACTGAAGAGGGCAGTGGGGACCTCACAGGAGAACAAAGGCTAGTCTTTGATTGACAAGGCTGCAAGCTTTAACAAACATAGGCCACTATGATTAAGGGCAAAACAAGGCATGGTGATGAAGAAGGGTGAAACCTGGAGTTCAAATATGCTCAGTGGAATGCCAAAGAAGAGACACAGCTTCTTTCACACTTAAAACCCACAGGATCCAAGTGTTGTAGCAGTACTGATGTCTCAGCAATGAGAGGAGTTTTATCATGCCTGACACAAAGGTTCTCCACTATGTCAATTTGTTGACTATGTCTAAGCCCTGAGATCCCATAAAACAAATATGTTCTCATTTTGCAAATTGCTGCAATATTCTCATAACCTGTCTTCTTTCATTTTTTCTCATAATGTTTGTGGCAGTAGGTGACAGGTTTAAATAGGATTTGCATGTGAAAATAGCAGGAATGCAAGCATGCTTCATGCAGGGAAGCTGGCCTGAAGATTCAAGGACAGAGAGAGAGAGATAGGAATAAATACAAGCCACTGCATTCGACCTTGAGAGCAGAGCTGACATGAGAAAGATGACAGACAAGATCGAAGGAGAGATTTTAAAAGATAAGGGTGAGGCAATTAAAAGAGGGGTTATTTTAATCAAAATATATTAATAAAGATTCACTTAAATGTAATTATTTTTACACACACACACACACACACACACACACACACACACACACACACACACACACAGAAGACTACTCTCTTCTGCAGCTTCTCTCCTCCTGCCATCCCCCCAAAACCCCATTCCCATAGAGATGGTGCCTGCTCCCAGACCACCAAAAAACAAACCAAAAACCAGTTAAAAAAAAAAAAAAGCATAGCAACCTCAACTGCACCAAAGAGTAAAACAGTTAAATGTGGATTATTAAATATTACATCTGTCTCTTCCAAGTCCCTGTTACTAAATGATTTAATAATAATAATAATTTCTGCCTTACACAAACCTGGTAACAGCATGTCAGTTTAAATGAATCAACACCCCTGAGTCACACTAACTGTCAGAATGCTCGAAGCACAGCTCGAGGAGGAGGAGTAGCAGCAATCTTCCACTCCAGTTTAGTAATTATCAAAGACCCAGACAGAGTTTTAATTCTTTTGAAACTCTGACTCGTTTTTTTCTCCCAATTGCAAAATGGGAGCGTAATCTTTCTGTCAACCTGGATCAAAACCTATGGACAGAAATATGTTTAAATATCTTCAAAATGACTAGAAGTCCCAAATTACAACTTATTCAATATAAAATTCTCCATAGAATGCACTATACTGGACAAAGGATGTTCGAAATGGGCCTTACACACTCAAACATATGCACTCACTGTACAAGCATTTCAGAGGAGAACTATCTCCATGCTCCATGGTCTTGTATACCTGTTCTGAGGTTCTGGCAGAGGATATGTGAAGACCTATCCGCATCGTTTAGCTGTTGTGTCCCAACTTCCCCCAGACTATGCATCTTAGGTGACGTCAGTGAATTAGTTATGAAGTCAAATATATCACTAATAGTTCTTACCGCCTTGCGCATCACTAAGAAAACTGTCCTCATGAATTGGAAATCAAAAAATAAACTGTGTATTACTCAATACAGAAATTTATTAGTAGATCATGTTGGTTTGGAGAGAATGTCTGCTTCTTCTAAAAACCAACTGGAAGAATTTGGCTCTCTCTGGTTCCCACTGATCAGCTCCATTACTTAGTGGTGGTGGTTGGCTATGGGCTCTGCTCCTGGTGTGCTTTGTAGGTGGCCGGGAGTGGCCTCCGGGGGCCATCTGGTAGCCTCCTGAGACTGGACTCCTGTGGGTGCCTTCTGGTGATGTCTGTGTGCTTATCCTGGTTGTTGGTGGTGGGGGCTTGGATAGGTGCTGCCTTACGGTCTTAGGGTGTGGGCCAGGGTGTTTGGGATAGCGGGTGCTGGCCCTTGGTCAGTTGACTGGTCTTCTCTGTGTGTGTTTGTGTGTGTGGCTGGACCTGGTCTGGGCCTTGTTGTGCCTTGCCTCCCTGCTGCTCCTCTCTGGTCACTCCTGCACCCTCTGCCCTCCCGGGTTGTGGGTGCCTTGGGGTTCCTGAGTGGGGCTGGATGTTCTGGCATGGGTGTTGACCTGCTCCCCTGGGGGCTGTGGTTCGGAGTGGCTTTGGCTTCTTCGGCATGGGGGGGGGTCTCTCTCTGGGACCTCCCTCTTCCTTCTGCTGGCGTGCAGTTGTCTTTGGAATGTGTGGCCATGGGTCTTCGTGGCTCTTGATGAGATGCAGGTGGCCCGGGTTTCCTGCCTCTGGCTTCTGATGGGTGGAGCTGCGGCTTTCCACCCTCATTAGTAAGTACATATCATGACACAGACACAAACACTCACACAATCACAACACAACAAAATTGCTGGTTAGTGTAGCCATGCTTCGTTTGTTTGGTTTTGCCACATACATTTATTTTTCCAAATATTCTTTGTTTTTTGTATTTTGCTTTTATTCTCTTACAGGTACAGCAGTTAATGAACTATTTTGGTTTATTTACTTGTGCTCTATCCCCATTTTCTATTTTCTCCCCGTTCTCTTTTTATCTTCTCTCTTTCTCTGTCTTTTTCATTTCTTCCTTTTTTTTTTTTTCCTCAGACTGTCAACTCTGGCACAGGTATGTGAAAAATAGAACAAATAAATAAATAAAATAAAAGACAAACATTAACAAGAGGAGCCTATAGAGAATCTCTAGAGCAAACACACAGCAGTACATTCGGAACACAGTTCTGCTTGCAAAATCTGCCAGACATGACAGGCTTAAAAAAAAAAAGAAACTCTGACTTTTCCATCCTAATTGGGAAAATCAAAAACCTGTTTTATTTGTTATTATCTATCGTCCACCTGGTCCTTACTCAGAGTTTCTCTCTGATTTCTCAGACTTTTTATCTGATTTAGTGCTCAGTTCAGATAAAATCATTATAGTGGGTGATTTTAACATCCATGTAGATGCTGAGAATGACAGCCTCAACACTGCATTTAATCTATTATTAGATTCAATTGGTGTCTTTCTAAATGTAAAGGAGCCCACCCACCACTTTAATCATACTCTGGATCTTGTCCTAACATATGGCATAGAAACTGAAGACTTAACAGTATTCCCTGAAAGCCCCCTCCTGTCTGATCATTTCTTAGTAACATTTACATTTACTTTAATGGATTACACAGCAGAAGTGCAGAAGTTTTATTACAGTAGAAGTCTTTCTGAAAGTGCTGTAACTAAGTTTAAGGATCTAATTCCTTCATTAATATGCTCTTCAGTGCCAACACAGTACAGAGCAGCTACCTAAACTCTGCTCCCAGTGAGGTTGATTATCTCGTCAATAGGACCAATTCTATTTACATTATACATGGTTCCCTTTGGCAGTATTATTAGAAATCACTGCATCAATTTTCATTGTTATGCAGATGATACTCAGCTTTACCTATCAATGAAGCCAGATGACACACATCAATTAATTAAACTGCAGGAATGTCTTAAAGACATTAAGGCCTGGATGACCTCTAATTTCCTGCTTCTAAATTCAGATCAAACTGAAATTCTTGTTCTCGGCCCCACAAATCTTAGAAACATGGTGTCTAACCAGATACTTACTCTGGATGGCATTACTTTGGCCTCCAGTAACACTGTGAGAAATCTTGGAGTCATTTTTGACCAGGATATGTCCTTCAATGCACATATTAAACAAATATGTAGGACCGCTTTTTTGCATTTGTGCAATATTTCTAAAATTAGAAACATCCTTTCTCAGAGTGATGCTGAAAAGATAATTCATGCATTTATTACTTCTAGGCTGGACTATTGTAATTCAATATTATCAGGCTGTCCTAAAAGCTCCCTGAAAAGCCTTCAGCTGATCCAAAATGCTGCAGCTAGAGTACTGACAGGGACTAGAAAGAGAGAGCAGATTTCTCCCATATTGGCTTCTCTTCATTGGCTCCCTGTTAAATCTAGAATAGAATTTAAAATTCTTCTCCTCACATACAAGGTCTTGAATAATCAGGCCCCATCTTATCTCAAAGACCTCATAGTACCATATCACCCCAACAGAGCACTTCTCTCTCAGACTCTGCTGGCTTACTTGTGGTTCCTAGGATACTTAAGAGTAGAATGGGAGGCAGAGCCTTCAGCTTTCAGGCCCCTCTTCTGTGGAACCAGCTTCCAGCTTGGATTCAGGAGACAGACACCCTCTCTATTTTTAAGATTAGGCTTAAAACTTTCCTTTATGATCAAGCTTATATTTAGGGCTGGATCAGGTGACCCTGAACCCTCCCTTAGTTATGCTGCTATAGGCCTAGTCTGCTGGGGGGTTCACATAATGCACTGTTTCTTTTCATTCACCTTATTTACTTTGTAAGATAAGATAAGATAAAACTTTAATGATCCCACGACGGGGAAATTTACAGCAGCTCAGTACAGAGAAAAAATGAAAAGGATGAGTAAGAACAAATAACTAAACTAAAACTAAAATAGAATAGAATAAAATAAAATAAAATAGTAAAAAAAACTATACACATATACATAAGCACTATATACTTAAATATATATATATCAATGTCAATACACACATTTACATATACACACACATCAAAACACTATATACAGATATCAAAATATTATATACATTTGTAGCCGGTAGGTACATAGCATACACGGTATGCATTATATGGGTGAGTGTAATAAATAAAATGTATCTGACTGTAAGGATAAAGTGATGGCAGAGGAGGTAAAGTGTCCAAGTGACTCAAGACATTATGATGTGTTGTACAGTCTAACTACTGTTGGGATGAATGACCTGCGAAAGCGCTCCTTCCTGCAGCGAGGATGTTTCAGTCTCTGACTGAAGGAGCTGCTCAGCTCACCCACGGTCTCATGCAGAGGGTGATGGGGGGTCCATGATGGATGTCAGCTTTGCTAACATCCTCCTCTCACCCACCATCATCACAGACTCCAGAGGACATCCCAACACGATCCTGCTCCTGTCCCTTTCGGTGCATCCACCCCCCCAGCATGCCACTGCATAGAAAAGGGCAGATGCTACCACTGTGTCATAAAAGGTCTTTAACAGAGTCCTGCAGACACCAAAGGACCTCAGTCTCCTCAGCAGGGGTAGTCGACTCTGGCCCTTCTTATACAGGACGTCTGTGTTTGTACTCCAGTCCAGCTTGTTATTGAGATGAACACCCAGGTACTTGTAGGAGACCACTGTCTCCATGTCCTTTCCCTGGATGTTCACCGGTGCTGTAGGGGGTGGCTTCCTCCTGAAGTCTACAACCATCTCCTTCGTCTTGCTGGCGTTGATTTGCAGTGCGTTGTTCTCACATCGGCCGACAAAGTCACTGATGACCCCCCTGTATTCCTGGTCGTTCCCATCTGATACACATCCAATGATGGCCGTATCATCTGAGAACTTCTGTAGGTGGCAATGGTCTGAATTGTACCTGAAATCTGAGGTATACAGACTGAACAGGAAGGGTGAGAGGACAGTGCCCTATGGCGCCCCCGTGCTGCAGACTACTACATCAGACACACAGTCATGGCACCTCACATACTGTGGTCTGTTGGTGAGGTAGTTGATGATCCATGCCGTTAGCTGACTGTCCACTCCGGCTCCCTCCATCTTCCCTCTCAACAGTGCAGGCTGGATGGTGTTGAAAGCACTGGAGAAGTCAAAGAACATGACCCTCACAGTGTTCCCTGCCTGCTCTAGGTGAGAGAGGGATCTGTGCAGCAGGTAGATGACGGCATCATCCACCCCGATGCCGGGCTGCAGGGGGTCCAGCACTGAGCTCACCAGTGGGCGCAGGTGGTGCAGGATGAGCCTCTCCATGGTCTTCATCAGGTGAGAAGTCAGGGCCACAGGTCTGTAGTGGTTGGACTCCCTGGGATGTGCGATCTTTGGCACTGGAACTATGCAGGAAGTCTTCCACAGTTCAGGAACCCTCTCCAGATTCAGGCTCAGGGTGAAGATGTGCAGGACCACCTGACAGAGCTGGTCTGCACAGTCCCTGAGCAGTCTGGAGCTGATTCCATCCGGACCCGCTGCCTTCCTGATCTTCGTCTTCCTGACGTCTTCCTACTCCACTCTGTATTTAATCATTAGTTATTATTAATCTCTGTCTCTCTTCCACAGTGTGTCTTTTGTCCTGCCTCTCTCCCCCCTCAGCAGATGACCCCCCCTCCCTGAGCCTGGTTCTGATGGAGGTTTCTTCCTGTTAAAGGGAGTTTTTCCTTCCCACTGTCACCAAGTGCTGCTCATAGGGGGTCGTTTTGACTGTTGGGTTTTCTCTGTATTACAGGCACGGGTCCATTGTAGGGTCAAAGCGCCTTGAGGCGACTGTTTGTTGTGATTTGGCACTATATAAATTGAATTGAATTGAATTGAATTGAATTGAATTGAATTGAATTGAATTGAATACAATACAATACAATACTTTCAACAGCCCTGTCCAGCTCTCCGAGATTAACAGTCTCCTGGAATCTCTTCCATGCTCTGAGACTGTGCTGGGAGACACAGCAAACCTTCTGGCAATGGCACGTATTCATGTGCCATCCTGGAGGAGTTGATCTACCTGTAAAACCTCAATAGGGTCCAGGTATCATCTCATGTTACTAGGAGTGACTGTTTTTGTGATTCTGTATTATGGTTCCTGGTTTGTTCCTTGTCAAGTTCCTCCATGGTTTCTGCTTATATTTTTTGACTCCGTGGTGTTTCCGTGTGGGGTTTTTGAGGAAAAACAACCCTTTTCAGGATAGCAACCACATGGCTTGAGGTGTCTGTAGATAAAATAAAATGCAAGATGTGACTCAAATGTCCAGAGCTCTGTCTTTCTTTTACTGATGATTATACAAAAACAGTGAAACACAGTGAAATCCAACACACATAGCAGTATCTCCAGTCCAACCAAAGCGCAAAAAACCCCTCTATTTGGTCAAGTTCATGCCTTAGTCTTGGTCTGTGTATTTTGTCATTTTCTGTTTTGCTTTGGCGGTCCTTTGTACCATGGGTTCTGTATTCAGTTTTGCTCCTTGGTCATGTTGCTACCACAGCGTATCAGTCCGTCCACATGGAAGGCTTTACTGGAGGGATGGTCTACGCCCTGATAGAGCTGTTTTTTCAGATGTTGGCAAACATACAGTATCTTATGGTTCACACTGCCTGCATGTTCCATCTTGATATGGCCACTCACATGTACCATCCAAACACCACGATCACCACTGCCTCAGATGACCAGTCCAGCAGTATCTGATGTCCTCCAAGTCTGAGCCATTCTCATGTTTGCTCCCCCAGTCTAATTACCACTTAGAACAGGCACAGGTCCACAAATACAGCAACTCATTTTAAACATTATTTGTTTGGGTCTTTTTGCCTTTATTAGATAACATGGTAGGGGAAAGTGGCCAGGAAAGCGAGGAGAAAAAGTGGAAGAAGCCACATACCCAAGGGTCTCAGGTTGAATGCCACTGCATTTTAGTGCTGTTGCATATGGTCAAATGAAATAACACCAAAAAATTTTTTAATTATGAAAAATCACAAACAAAGAAAAATATAACAGTTTTAACTGCACCAAAGAGCAAAACAATTAAATATGGCCTATTAAACATCAGGCCACTTTCTTCAAAGTCCCTGTTTATATAATTGAACAAAACATTGATTTATTCTACCTTACAGCAACCTGGTTGCAGCAGGATGAAAACACTGGTTTAAATGAATACTAACTGTCAGAATCCTCTTAGCACAGGCTTAGGAGGAGGAGTGGGAGCAGTCTTTCACTTTAGCTTAGTAATAAAGCAAACACCTAGGCAGAGTTATAATTCATTTGAAAGCCTTACTTTTAGCCTTGCGCATCTTGAAAAACATAAAAAACTGTTTTACATGTTATCTACTGTCTGCCTGGCCCTTATTCAGACTTGCTATCTGATTTCTTAAGACTTTTTATCTGATTTAGTGCTCAGTTGAGATATAATAATTAAAATGGGTGATGTTAACATTTATGTAGCTGCTGAAAATAACACCGTCAACCTTGCATTTCATTTTAGACTCAATTGGCTTTTCTCAAAATGTAAATGAGCCCATTCAGTGTTTAATCACACTCTGGATCTTGTCCTGACATATTGCATAGAAACTGAACATTTAACAATTTTTCATAAAAACCTTTCTCTATAACATTTAATTTTAAATAGACTAGTTCTTATAGGGCTTTTCTACTCTAACTCAGCACTCATACAGCACATTTGCAGTCACCTGTTCATACAAGCACTTCCTTCTGTAGCTAAGTGCTTACTGTCTGCCATTCACACTGCAGTGGTTGCATTGGAGAGCAACTCAGGGTTCAGTATCTTGCCCAAAGATACTTTGGCATGCAATCCAGAGCACCCAGGAATTGAACCACCAACCTTTCGATTAATCGGTGACCTGCTCTACCTCCTGAGCCACAGTCACAGTGCTGTAAAAAGCAATTTCAGTACACTAGATGTCTTTGTGAAAGTGCTGTAACAAAATTAAAAAAGCATCTCCTTCTTTGTTATTTTCTTCAATGCCATGAGCCAACACAGTGCAGAGGAGCAACCTGAACTTTACTCCCACAGAGGTCGATTCCAGCCCAGGTTTCTTTTCAGCGCTGTAGCCAGGCTGACAGAGAGCCAAGAATTCCTTTAACATTAACTAGTGATAACTTCATGAATTTCTTCACTGATAAAAGTTTGACCATTAGTGAAAAAATTATTCACATTCTTCCCACAGACATATCATTGAGTACAGGAACTTTAATAACTGCTCATATTTATTTAGACACTTTCTGTCCCATGAAGCTTTCCAAATTAACTTAAATAATTTCTTCTTCTAAATCAACATTTCTATTATTCCCCATTCCTACAAGACTTCAAAGAAGTCTTACCTTTAATTAATACTACAGTTTAAAATATGGTTAATTTATTTGTATCAACGGGATACATACTACAGGCTTTTAAGGTGGCTGTAATTAAACCATTATTTAAAAGCCTCTACTTGATCCAGCTGTTTTAAATAATTATATGCTGATTTTCAACCTTCCTTTTGTTTAAAAAAATCTTGAAAGAGTAAAGAATTGGGTGATTATTTGCAAAGGAATGCTCTATTTAAACAGTTTCATTCAGGATTTTAGAGTGCATTATAGCACAGGGACAGCTCTAGTGCAGGTTACAAATGACCTTGTTATGGCCTCTGACAGTGGATGCAGCATTCAGTACCACTGACCACAATATTTTAGTAGAGATTAGAATACACTGTTGGTATTAAAGATACTGTGTTGCAGTAGCTTGAGTCATATCTATCTGATATATTCCAATTTCTTCATGTCACCGGGGAGTCTTCTTAACATAGAACGTGAGTCACAGGACTCTCTGTGACTCGTGACATTGGTTCAAACTCTGAAAGTTGCAGACATTACCAAAACCTCGGTCAGTCACTTAGACAGCCTCCTTAGACTTTCTAGTAAGACAAAATTTGTGTTCAATAATTATTTTCTATCTCTTTATTGATAATAATGAAACAAAGGTAGCACTTTGTATTACAGCTCAGTAATAATGGGGGTAACCAGCTGGAAACAAAAGGTAATAATGTGGAAATTTATAAGTTATTACCATCTAATTATCAAAGTAATAACCAGCTTATTTCCACAGTGTTACCCTCAGTTTTTGGGCCCTTACTATCCAATTACATACATTTAAAACCACTTGATAGAATGCTAGCTCAAGCTTCACCACCTGATCTACTTAAGCAACGTTTTCTCCTTCAAACAGAATTTGGGATTTCAACCATATTTGCTGGTTAGGAATGCACTTTGTGTCATTTTTTTATGTGCAACTAAAAGAATAGCTTTTACATATTTGATTAGCCAGCGAGCTTTCTTACCTGAGGACTGTGTTCTCCGTACTAGTAAAAGCTGAGTTAGGTTAATTTTTCCCACATCCCCCCAGGTTGAATTTCTATGCTTGGACATCTGTGTAATTTCAACTGACTGAGGTGTTTCCACTGAATAAGGAGGCTACATTTTTTTATACAAGACTAATATCAGCCTCAATACAGCTAAAGGCTAACATCAAGGTCATAACATTTCCACTGTGACAACATTTAAAAAGTAGGCTCAAGGTTAATTACTGTCACTGTTTTTATTTTTGAGGAGCATTTCCTATTTAGCACACAAAGATTGATGTAACTAGTTTGGTAGGTAACCCCACTTGGTCATGAACTATAGCTTTTGGACAATCTAAAAAAAGAAAAGAAAAACTGGCCTGATGATCATGTTATGAAAAACACGATCATGGATGAATATAATGGACTGACCACACACATCAACACTGCCATCCAAAGAGCCACTCTATTACCAAGGCTACAAAAAACACTAAAATAGTTTTAAAAAAATAATATTAAAAGAGACAAAAGAATATTAAAAGTGACTAAAATGTAATTTCATTTCAATGTTTTCCAATCCATAGTGTTTGCAAAGCAGGTAAAGCATGCTGGTCATGAATGAGCATGCATCTCACGGAGGCGTTCCCCTGCTTTTTCTGCTGCATCCTTCCCTCCGTTCTGTCTTTCTTCTCCATGATAGCACAGAGACAATAGTGCCTCGTGTTGCTTTAAATCAGCGGTCAGCTCATGAAATAACATCTATCAGATGGTCCCATTACAAAAAGCTAAATTCTGCATGGTGTCAACAAGCTGGTTTTTATCAGCAGTCTTTTTTCAGACAAGACTAATCGAGGCCCAGTGAAAGACCACTGAAAAGGGTCTCGGGTTGTTTGACAAGGCTGTTCTTTTTTCAAACTGAAAACTCAGAAATGAAGAACAATTTTTTCCAGGCACTCATTTCAGTCATTTTGTCTCAAAAATTTGAAAAGGCCTTCACAATGGCAGGAAAAATTGCAAACAATACTGGGTGCCTCATCAGTCACAAAGAAAAGAAGGAAAGTAAAACTTTGTTTTTGTCATTTCCCAAATACTGGTTCCACTTTGGCACTGATTATTTTTTCCCCGTTTTCTCACTGTTGGCACGGGAAGATTGATCATACCTTCTTCCAAGGTCTGGCTTTTTCCTTTTAGCTAAAAACTGGATCATATTTTCACCCATTGTCTGCCTGTAGCTGGCAGGTGGAATCATTATATCTTCTGCTGACTTCTCATGACACCTTTATCACCGAAATCCCCCAATGTCCTTGAACGCTGATTGTACCACCGGCCTAATCTAAACACTGTATTTCCTGCCAGGAAGCCTTTTAGCCTATTAATGTTTTAGCCCTTGCATTTGAGATCCTGACGCATTGTTCCCTGCCTTCAGCACTCAGCCCGGCATGTGAAACACTGCAAATTTGTTGGATTAAGGTTCCAACTGTGTTGGAAAACAAAGTTGATCATAAGGCTGTCTAATGCTTACAGCTCAGAGGATTCATATATGGAAGAGGCATGAGTGGAAAACTATATTCACGCTGCAGTGTAATAAAATACAACATTAGAAACACAGCAGCTACAAGCCTCTTAAAATGTCCCAATTAATGTGAAATGGTTGAGCAAAGAGAATGAGAGATGATGGGTGATGAAACCTCTTCAGAGGGAACGTATCATTAAATCAATCACTTAAAAAGACAAATAACAAATGTGCCGACAGCCTTGTCAGCAAAAGGAGCCCATCATAAAGTCATTTAATATGTTGCACCTTTATATATCTCACCTTCTCTGTAAATTAGATAGGGGTCTGGTATTAAAATTGGAGTGGAATGCACCTGAGATATAAAAGCAGCTGAGGTATGAATCAAAATACATCATTACAAGAAGTGTTAGAAGAGAAATGAGCAAGCTGGAGGTGCAGACAGTTTTAAAATTCACTGTCGCTGCGTAATGATAAAGCACAGCTTCACTGTGGCAAAGCACCAGCTCTCCATCCTTATGTTCAGATCAAGTATTTGGCAGACCTTGTTTTGTGGGGGTTCGACTTGTTCTTATTCCCCATTATTTCCTCTTGCTGAACAACAGCCGTGATCCCTATTTTCCAATGGTTATATTATGCTGAGCCCAGTGGGAAAGTAATGAAGGCGCTGCAAACCACTAAGAAACTCAGAATGAGGGTGCTAACAAAATAACTATTTAAGGTTCAAAGACCACAGACAGAATGTCTGAGGAGCGCCTGAAACAACTTATTTGGAGCACAAAATGTGTAGAAAAATACAGAGGAGAAACCAAATTGAAACAAACAGACAAAAAAAAAAAATAGATGGAGTAGGTACACAGTGATAGATGAGTAAGATATGGGATAGAAGAATGATTTTTTTTTGTTCAAAACAGTCTCAAATTTCTCTCTTCTGTCCAAAAACGTTCTAATACAATCTAATCACTCAATCAAGGGGAACTGGAAAGTGTGCCTGTTAGGTTTCAACCTGTTATTTCCTCCCTGATCTTTCCCCTCCTTTCCTTTCTCCTCTCTCAGATGATTCTCTTTTGACATATGCCAATGCCTGTGCTGAGCTGAACTTCCTGCACCATCATACTTAACACATTTAGTTAATACAGCCCGGTCTCTTCTCTTCCAGTTTATTTCTCTCTCTCCCTTCCTCTCTGTGGAGCAGGGGTCTGGTGAGATGCAGGGAGAGGGAGATTAGTGTCTGTTTGGTTCATTTCAGTGCCTCCAAAGAATCAGAGACTAATCCTGGCCTCAGCTGCTTGGATGCTTCTGATCTGTTTGCACATAGAGGCTGTGCCAGTGGGGCACAATTATGCCACAGAGACGCTACAGCCAAATAAGAGGCTTTGTCCTCACACATAGTGCTAATTTCTGCTCAGTCCAGGTGTCCGTGTTGCCTAATTTTTCTAGGGTTTAAGTCAGCTTGACATTAGGAGAGTTAAACCCGAGCAACAGAGGCATGAAATACGGAGATAACCGTGGTCAGCGCATTGTTCAGATGTTTCAAATATAGTCTTAATAAAATGCAGTTGGTGCCTTTTGCTAGAGGGTTAATTTGTTGGCACAGAAAATGAGTAAAAGTCAACAAATTTGAGGGAGGAAAAGAGAAATTAACAAGTGTTTTAAGTGGAATGCATCACAGCACACGTTTCTCAGTTTTTGTAATTACACTGGCTACAGATCGTCTTTAAAAACTTTTACCATTTGGATTACATTGTTGCTGAGCATGATCCTTTTTTAAGCTGGATGTTAAGATCGCATGCTGGTGCTGGACCTTGGAGCTTGCTTTGTTCAGAATTCAGTATAAACCAATCAGTGTGAGATTTTAATGTGAGCTGGCTACAAGCCATAATTTAAACATTAAGATGTGTAAATCTGTAGTCTTCAAGGGGATTTCTAATAGTAAAGGGAAAAAATGAAATAATGGCAGCCTTGCTGTTAAAGGTCAAACGTTTAAGTTTCCCTGATAATGTGAGTGGAGGGACCTCGTTTCACCCCTGTTTACCCTTTCTTGTAATTTGTCAGTGGTATACGCGGTGGGTGTGTGGGGGTGGTTTTCTGTATTTGTGTGTGCATAATTGCGCACATGTCTCTGAGTGCATGTTTGTTGCTCTGCAGACCCTGTTCACTTGTTGGCCTGGTTGGGGTTAAGCAGTGATTGCATGAAGGGACTGGCAGGGAGGGATTGTGTTCTGTGAGCATGAATTTGTTCAGCTTGTATTTTTCTTTCCTCCCCTTTTACCACCGTTTATTTCTGACCGGAGAGCTGCACCTCCCCTACCACTTCAGCAAGAGTATGCTCGCAAACACTGACACACTACATGTACCACAGCCTTTTCATTTCTAACACACCTTCCTGAGCAATAGGCAGAGCCCTAAAGGCTGAGGAATAGGCCATAATTCACTGTCTGTTCTGTGACTGGACTGGGACCTTGTTTAATGGGCAAAGTGTTGGCAATTTCCCACCATCTATGTGCTTGTTGCACTTTTTAGTGGTTTGGGAGTCAGTAAAGTTCATACTGGCAGATTTATTTATCTTTTTTTTTTGTCTAACTCTGAGAGGGTATCTAAGCCATCTAAGATAAAATGGGGTTTCAGTTGCTCACTTGATGAGAAACAAAGAAGACACAAATGCAAAATACCTCAGAGCATGAAAATATGGTTGCCCTAAATTTGAAAATCTCACAGTAGTTATCACCTATAAATCTCTTGCCTTGTGCTCATTAGTGTTACATTTATTAACACTTAAACACACTTGTCTGCCCAATCACTCTTCATTCTGTCACCATTCTGAGCGTGTGCAGCTTTCTGAGTTAAGCATCCATCATTACCTTCCTCCCTGATACCTGATTTTACTGCATGTTTGGACTCTTTAACCAATTATCTACTTTGTGCTAACTTTGCAAAAACGATGTCGGACTCTGTAGTTTTCTCTGGGCCCCTCCCCAATCAGACCAGGAGCGACATGTTTAGCCGCATGTTCTCCTTGAATCGCTGGCTGTCTGAGTGGTGTCCAAAAAATGACGTGGGCTTCATAGATAATTGGCAAAGTTTCTGGGGAAAACCTGGTCTTGTTAGGAGAGACGGCATCCATCCCACTTTGGATGGAGCAGCTCTCATTTCTAGAAATCTGGCCAAATTTATTAACCCTCCTAAAAACTGACTACCCAGGGTTGAGACCAGGAAGCAGAGTTGCAGTCTTACACGCCTCTCTGCAGCTTCTCTCCTCCTGCCATCCCCCCAAAACCCCATCCCCATAGAGTCGGTGCTGCTCCCAGACCACCAAACACCAAAGCTAAAATCAGCAAAAAGCTATTTAAGCATAAAAATTCAAAAACAATAAATAATACAGCTTCATCAACTGCACCAAAGAATAAAACAATTAAATGTGGATTGTTAAACATTAGGTCTCTCTCTTCCAAGTCCCTATTAGTAAATGATTTAATAATTGATCAACGTATTGATTTATTCTGCCTTACAGAAACCTGGTTACAGCAGGATGAATATGTTAGTTTAAATGAATCAACACCCCCGAGTCACAGTAACTGTCAGAATGCTCGAAGCACAGGTCGAGGAGGAGGATTAGCTGCAATCTTCAATTCCAGCTTATTAATTAATCAGAGACCCAGACAAAGTTTTCATTCTTTTGAAAGCCTGACTCTTAGTCTTGTCCATCCTAATTGGGAAAATCAAAAACCTGTTTTATTTGTTATTATCTATCGTCCACCTGGTCCCTACTCAGAGTTTCTGTCTGATTTCTCAGACTTTTTATCTGATTTAGTGCTCAGTTCAGATAAAATAATTATAGTGGGTGATTTTAACATCCATGTAGATGCTGAGAATGACAGCCTCAACACTGCATTTAATCTATTATTAGATTCAATTGGCTTCTCTCAAAATGTAAAGGAGCCCACCCACCACTTTAATCATACTCTGGATCTTGTCCTAACATATGGCATAGAAACTGAAGACTTAACAGTATTCCCTGAAAGCCCCCTCCTGTCTGATCATTTCTTAGTAACATTTACATTTACTTTAATGGATTACACAGCAGTGGGGAATAAGTTTAATTACAGTAGAAGTCTTTCTGAAAGTGCTGTAACTAAGTTTAAGGATCTAATTCCTTCATTGTTATGCTCTTCAGTGCCAACACAGTGCAGAGCAGCTACCTAAACTCTGCTCCCAGTGAGGTCGATTATCTCGTCAATAGTTTTACATCCTCACTGCGTATAACTTTGGATACTGTGGCTCCACTGAAAAGGAAAGCTTCAAATCAGAAGTGCCTGACTCCGTGGTATAATTCACAAACGCACAGCTTAAAGCAGATAACCCGAAAGCTGGAGAGGGAATGGCGTCTCACTAAATTAGAAGATGCTCATTTAGCCTGGAAAAAGAGTTTGTTGCTCTATAAAAAAGCCCTCCGTAAAGCTAGGACATCTTACTATTCATCATTAATTGAAGAAAATAAGAACAACCCCAGGTTTCTTTTCAGCACTGTAGCCAGGCTGACAAAGAGTCAGAGCTCTGTAGAGCCGAGTATTCCTTTCACGTTAACTAGTAGTGACTTCATGGATTTCTTTACAAATAAAATTTTAGACATTAGAGAAAAAATTATTCATAACCATATCAAAGATTATTCTTCATGTTCGGCTGCTTTCAGCACTGCTGGTATTTGTTTTGACTCTTTTGCTCCAGTTGATCTTTCAGAGTTAACTTCAATAGTTACTTCCTCCAAACCAGCAACATGTTTATTAGATCCCATTCCTACTAGACTGTTCAAAGAAGTCTTTCCAATTATTGATAATTCAATCTTAAAAATGATCAATCAGTCTTTATTAGTTGGCTATGTACCACAGACCTTCAAGGTGGCTGTAATTAAACCTCTGCTTAAAAAGCCATCACTTGACCCAGCTGTCTTAGCTAATTATAGGCCAATCTCCAACCTTCCTTTTCTCTCAAAGATTCTTGAAAGAGTAGTTGTAAAACAGCTAACTGATCATCTGCAGAGGAACGGTTTATTTGAAGAGTTTCAGTCAGGTTTCAGAATTCATCACAGTACAGAAACAGCATTAGTGAAGGTTACAAATGATCTTCTTAGAGCCTCTGACAGTGGACTCATCTCTGTTCTTGTCCTGTTGGACCTCAGTGCAGCTTTTGATACTGTTGACCATAACATTTAATTACAGAGATTAGAGCTTGCTATAGGTATTAAAGGTACTGCACTGCAGTGGTTTGAATCATATTTATCTCATAGACTCCAATTTGTTCATGTAAATGGGGAGTCTTCTTCACACACTAAGGTTCATTATGGAGTTCCACAGGGTTCTGTGCTAGGACCAATTTTATTTACATTATACATGCTTCCCTTAGGCAGTATTATTAGAAAGCACTGCATCAATTTTCATTGTTATGCAGATGATACTCAGCTTTACCTATCAATGAAGCCAGATGACACACATCAATTAATTAAACTGCAGGAATGTCTTAAAGATATTAAGGCCTGGATGACCTCTAATTTCCTGCTTCTAAATTCAGATCAAACTGAAATTCTTGTTCTCGGCCCCACAAATCTTAGAAACATGGTGTCTAACCAGATACTTACTCTGGATGGCATTACTTTGGCCTCCAGTAACACTGTGAGAAATCTTGGAGTCATTTTTGACCAGGATATGTCCTTCAATGCACATATTAAACAAATATGTAGGACCGCTTTTTTGCATTTGCGCAATATTTCTAAAATTAGAAACATCCTTTCTCAGAGTGATGCTGAAAAGCTCATTCATGCATTTATTACTTCTAGGGTGGACTATTGTAATTCATTATTATCAGGCTGTCCTAAAAGCTCCCTGAAAAGCCTTCAGCTGATCCAAAATGCTGCAGCTAGAGTACTGACAGGGACTAGAAAGAGAGAGCATATTTCTCCCATATTGGCTTCTCTTCATTGGCTCCCTGTTAAATCTAGAATAGAATTTAAAATTCTTCTCCTCACATACAAGGTCTTGAATAATCAGGCCCCATCTTATCTCAAAGACCTCATAGTACCATATCACCCCAACAGAGCACTTCGCTCTCAGACTGCTGGCTTACTTGTGGTTCCTCGGATACTTAAGAGTAGAATGGGAGGCAGAGCCTTCAGCTTTCAGGCGCCTCTTCTGTGGAACCAGCTTCCAGCTTGGATTCGGGAGACAGACACCCTCTCTATTTTTAAGATTAGGCTTAAAACTTTCCTTTATGATAAAGCTTATAGTTAGGGCTGGATCAGGTGACCCTGAACCATCCCTTAGTTATGCTGCTATAGGCCTAGTCTGCTGGGGGGTTCACATAATGCACTGTTTCTCATTCACCTTATTTACTTTGTTTATACTCCACTCTGCATTTAATCATTAATTGATATTAATCTCTGGCTCTCTTCCACAGCATGTCTTTCTCTCCCCTCAGCCCAACCGGTCTCAGCAGATGACTGCCCCTCCCTGAGCCTGGTTCTGCTGGAGGTTTCTTCCTGTTAAAGGGAGTTTTTCCTTCCCACTGTCACCAAGTGCTGCTCATAGGGGGTCGTTTTGACTGTTGGGTTTTCTCTGTATTATTGTAGGGTCTTTACCCACAATACAAAGCGCCTTGAGGCGACAGTTTGTTGTGATTTGGCCAGGGTTATTATAGTTAACGAAAACGAACGAAATAACGAAAACTGAAATTGAAAAAACATTGTCGTTAACTGAAATAAATAAAAACTATAATTAAAAGGAAAAAACGATAACTAATTAAAACTGAATTGTGAGTTTACAAAACTAACTAAAACTAACTGAAATTATCGATAAACTGACTTTCATTTTAAGCCTTGTGGATTGATATGAAATCATTGTTTCCGCTCTCGGAGTTTAAGCTGGGAGCGCCACAGGACAACTGTGTGAGTGCGCATGTGCGTGCGCTCACCGCGCTGGTCCGCAAAGTAATTGCTGCGGTCTGCCGAGAAAGCGGCAGAGTCCCGTATGGAGGTTCTTTGAGTACAAACACCTGCACACGACCACAAGGTAATAACACACACAATCCAGCTACACAAGCATAAATGCGGACATGAGGTCGGCAACTTCTGTAGGTTGTGTACAGAGGCCGCAAAGACCCTGCAGGTTTAATTAGCGAGCATCTAACCAAGCTAGCTCCTAAACAGAAGCAGCTTCAGGTGGTGAGAACATCAGGATGCAGATGGATTTGAGCTTTGACTCCTTCAAAGAGTTTGTTTTTGTTTAACACCACATGTAGGCGTTATTAATCTGCTGCACTGATGCTGAAGTTTATTGTGGAGTTTATTGTAGAATTTATTGAGTTTGGGAGTTCATGTTTTTCTTTGTTTCTCCCTGTTGATGTTCATGTGTGTCCTTAATATTACACAAATTTAGCATGTCTTGTGAACAGCTGGTTGTTGAATATATTTCTTTAAACTGTATCTTTTGTCAACTTTTCATTACACAATAGTCACTTTTGCGCCTTGAATCTTGCACCTGATCAGGTATGAAAATACTAAAACTAATACTGAAACTAACTGAAACTAACTAAAACTAAGCATGAAACCGAAAATAAAAACTAATAAAAACGAGCAAAACCACTCTGAAAACTAATTAAAACTAACTGAATTAGAGAAAAAAAAGTAAAAACTAACTAAAACTAAACTATAATGTAAAATCCAAAACTATTATAACCCTGGATTTGGCGCTATATAAATAAAATTGAATTGAATTGAATTGAATTGCTCTTCCATACCACGACCAACATACTGAAACAGACAAGTAAAGGGTTTACTTTGTTTTTTTCTTTTCTAGTACTGCTAAGGTTGCCTGGCACTTGCATGTTTAGCTTTTGGAGCTTGGTATATCAATGCATTAGGACATAAAGGTCAGGTTATGTCGGCCTCTGCTGCTTGACTTTGACTTTTCTGTTCTTGTGACATGGCTGTAGTCCCTCAGTGTTTAATGGGATGTTTTTTTGTTTACAGCACTTATATATAAAAAAGTCTGAACTTCAATTGCATCTTGATTATTTTATATCTGTTATGATAATGTACAATCTAAAAATGTTGTCACAGTCCAAACTGTATCTCTCTGGTGTGCTCATTAGTTATAAGGTAAAACAATTACAGGTTCTAGCAGAAAATAATACCAAAAAATGAAGACCCTTAAAGAGTGGCAGAATACTCTAAGTCATTCTAATATACTACCTTCACACTATGTTACCATAAAATAAACCACAGGAAATATTCATTATCCTCTTTATGGACAAAGACTCCCATCTTCCCCAGCTTTATATATTACTAATTCAGCTGTTGAATAATACTGTTGAAAACTCACTGAAGTATGGAGAGGAATTTTGGCTTGCTGGACTACTGTGCATGCCGGGGCTTTCTGTGCATGTATGCACTCGGTGCTAAGACCATGAAATACTAGAAAATGGAGATTCGACTCAGCTGATACTGACACTGGCTCTTGTACATACAGCACTTGTTGTCCTCAGGACTTCTAATACATGCCAAACCGCAGCCTGTGCTGCAGAATTAGAAACAGGCAGCTTGAGAGCTTAAGGACTCCCAGATTTACTCATCCCACGGTCACAGTGGAGTCTGTTAGCCCGTGGATATTGATAAACTTATTCCTGCTCTCTGACACTTTGAAGAAACTTGCTGTTGGAGTGTAAAGTATACAACTTGCACATCAGTGCCCATAATCATTAATCACTGTTTATCATTTTCATAAAAAAAAAAAAACACTTAAATCATCTTCACCTTGTTTCTTATTTGTGTTACTGGAATATCACATATTGCAACATGATTTTTACTGTTCAGGAGGAAAAAAAGGTCTTCATTTTATGAAGCCTTCAGTTTGATAGACGGAGGATGATTAATATGTGGTTTTGCATTGTTTTATTTCCACTGAACACCTCATCATTGTGTGCTGAAATCCAAAGCCTCAAATACATCTATTGGTCCAGACCCTGAAAGAACATAATACAAAGTGCCTGGCACTGTAACAAGCAAGCACAGAATCAACACCATCTTCCTTACTCAACACTAACATTAGTCAGACTTTGTCTCTAAGGAGGAAGCAAGAGCTCATTATCATATAGAGATCTGTAAGCTATGGAATAGACAAGGCATTTGCAAGTAGCAGCACATAAATTAGGTTTGTTCTTCATTAATTGGCATTTTATAGAAATGTACTGTGGTTATCTTTTCTACTATGGAGGAAAGATAACCACAGAGGTAAAGCTGATGATTCAGGAATTACAGTCCAATCACAGGACACAGAAAACCAGGAAGCCTAAAAAGCACGTCCTTATTGTGAGAACCAGGGGTCACCCAGAGACATGATTCTATCAAATCAGGGAGCAGGCAGATGACAGGCAAAAAAATCAGGCAAGAGATTATACCTCTGTAAGCTGAGGAAAAAAGGATACGAGTAATACGTAGTAAAGAATGACTGGAAAGACTGACTGCAGTAAGAAAGACTGATGGGGTTATACATTACTGAGGTCAGTGATTGGTGGGGAACTAAAAACATGGCAGTAAACTAACTACAAGCATGAAATAAAATTTATAACAAAGCAGGTTTCTTCTCTGAGCTTTAAATCATCGCCTGCAGCTTTTTGGGGTTGATATTAAGACTTTTGGGATACCAGTGCTATTAGTGATTCTATTTAAAAGTCCTCACTGATCCCCTCACTGACTCCTGACCGTTGTTGTCTGAGGAAAAAGTAGGCGTACACTGGTTTCAGTGTCAGTGTAACTGTGACTGTAGAAACACAGTAGAAAACGGGCTCACTGCACGTGGCTCACTGCAGTCGGTTTGACACATTGTTTTGGCATGAGAAAATCTCTGAAAAGCATACAAGCAAGAAGAAAAAAGAATGCGCAGGCATGTGATTTGGATGAAGCTGGAAGTGTGGGAAAAGGGAATTATTTATTAAGTAAACAGTTTTATTATATATCTGGTTGATTCGAATAAAAAATAAAGAAGTCAAAACATCGATTTGTGTGATTGCTCGACAGTAATAGAACATCATCCTCCAAAGTCAAGGAAATAAAAAAGGAGGAAGAAATAACATCTGTCCAAACGAGGCAAAGGTTATGGCTTAAATACACTCTATCATCTCTTTTAATAGCATCACAATAAACTGCAGCCACAACTAAATTTCTTTATGCCTGAACAGACCTTAATTTCAGTGAATTTACTGAGCTGCGGCTGATGATGTTCCAAACCAGTTAAGATGTCATCTACCTTCACAGGCAAGGTCATAGCTTCTAGAATTTGCATTAACAATATAAGATTTCTAAATCGATTTGCAGTTTTAGAGGCTATATTACAAAATGGAAATAGTCCATTCACAGTAAGGAAATTAATAAGGCCAGCAAAAACTGCAGCAAGTAATTTAATTGTTGTTTCATTCAAATGAAGCACTTGGTGTCCTCTGGGGTTGGCTGATTATCAAAGGGTGCGTTCACTCCTCCAGCTGTACAGCTCAGTGTGTGTTAGACTAATGGGCTTTAGCCAGACAGATATTGTATATTGGTAATATATCTATCTCAAGCAAAACAACTGCCTAACACACATGCATGGTATCAGTGTTGGAGTCAGTGAAATGAACTGGGGCATTTTATGAATGTTTAGCTTGGCCTTACAAGGAAATGAGTTCCTATCATCTGAAATCTTCCATAAAAGCACAAAATATTATTTGAGTTAGTCCTTAAAGTAACAGAGTGGGACAGTAGAAATGATAATGGGTGCTTATTATCAGTTTGTTGTGTGATAGAATTTGACTTTCAGTGGTTGTTTCACTATTGGGGATTGTGTCTCACTCTTTGTGCAGAACTCTCTTCTTCCATACTTTTCACTGCAGCCCTCTGATCATGTTTAATTCCCCACCTGCTTTCCCTAGATTACCGTCTCCTTGTGTAATCCCATTAAGGACCCTGTGTTTCCGCCTGGTGCTCATTACTGCTCCACCGCAGCACAGCGGAGTCTAGAATTGACTCAGATCTGACACTGAGCCCCGCATGGAGCTTCTTAATTTCTTCCCCCAGTGTTCAATACAGCATTCAGCATCCAGCATGGACAGTTGCCCTCCAAGCTTCACCTTGACTTCTCCTTATGACATTGAAACTTTTGAGTCCATAGTTAATTTTGGCTAAAAAACTCCCTGATGGCTTTGATTTTTTCACTGTGAAAATAAAGCAAAAATAAAATGGAAAAAAAAGCTGCAAATTTTAGTAATTACATAGAGAGAAAGCTAATATTTATAGGAAAATGAGCCAATTTCCTAATCAACCAAATAACACAAACATTAGATAAATTTTTGTTTTTTAAGAGTATTTTATCCAGCGACCAACAATTACCTATAATATATTAATAAAAAAAACATGTCTGAGTGAAGGCTCAGTCACTTATGTTGAGATGCATGTTTAACCTATGTGGATAGCAGCAGCTTTCCTTTATTGCATATTGTATATGAGCAGTTTTCTAGTTGTTTTTTATTCATACTGAGTTTTATCATGTTCAAGGGAACAATAAGTGCCAGTCAGAAGAGAGAAGTAGACTATAAATGAGTAAAAATGATAAACCAGTGTTTCTTGGCAGGATAATTGTCATTGCTGCTCAGATCACAAATGAGTAGTAATTTATTTCTGGACAACATGGTAAGAAATCATTTTTGTTTCCTGATAATGTTTCTTTTATGTCCTTGTGATGCTTTTAGGCTTACGTAGACATGGAGGTGAGGGGGGACAAAAAGGAGCAAATATTGATGGTTAAAATTACATACTGTGAAAGAAAATCAGATGAGTGGAACACAATAAATTCATATAGTCCCATATGAGTTTTTAATGGTGAGAGATACTAGAGGCGAAAACACAGTTTTTGTTTTATTGTTTGTTTTTTGTGTTTTGGTCAATTTTGAGATTTTTGTGCTATTTTGCTTTTGAAAAGAAAATAAAACATTTTGGTATTTTTAGTTTTTTGTGAGTTGGATCTTAATCATATTTAATAAGATAATGCCTTTTTTCAATACTTGAATATAACATTTCAGAAAACTTGTACTCCAAAAAGCAGCTGTGATGCTATTGCTAATGGTAGGAGAGCAGGGCCAGCAGGTTCTGTTCAGCCATAAACAGGACTCAAAAATATCTGTGTTATACCTGCAAGCTAGCTTATTATAAACTGCAGGCCAGAGGGATGAGAGCACTGCACCTGTGTGTGAATAGCAGCAGCTATGACAGATTTCAATAAGGAGATCATTTGGAAAACATGAACATGATTTATTGAGATGCAGAATTCAAATAAAAGCTATTTGACAATTAGACAAAGATGAACCATCACAGCAATGATGGGAATTAGGACAGGATCTAGACACTGATGGTGAACATGAAGATGACATGAAGAGGCTTAGACGGGCTCTGGGAGACCAGGGCGAGGTGGAGATGGGGAGAACAAATGTGAGTCTGAGAGGCAGAATGACAGACAAACAGTGATATTTAAAGCATAAAGAACAGAAGCTGATTGGCTCACAGAACAGAAAATGACTGGATGAGAGAAATAGATTAAGATTAAGATTAAGATAGTGTTTATTTGTCACATGCACAGTTATACACAGTACAATGCACAGTGAAATGTATTTTGTACCTGCAACCATATATACACACACATATAAATAAGAAGAATAAAAAAAAAAAAAAAAAGTAATTCACACTATACACTATACTCTATATACTATACACTATACACACTTTTATAAATTATAATATTTATATTGTGCAATAATGGTCCAGTTAGGGCTCAGAGTTGAGCAGACGGATGGCTTGTGGGTAAAAACTCTTCTTCAACCTTTCAGTCTTAGTCCTCAGGCAGCGGTAACGCCGGCCTGATGGGAGCAGGGAGAAGAGAGAGTGTCCGGGGTGGCTGGGCTGTTTTAGGATCTTCATGGCCCTCAGCCTGCACTGCTTGGTGTAAATGTCCTGCAGGTTGGGGAGGGTGGTTCTGATGGTCCGTTCAGCTGAACAAACCACCCTTTTTAGGGCCATGAAGTCCTGCTTGGTGCAGTTTCCCATCCAGGTGGTGATGCTCCCACGCATGATGCTCTCGATGGTGCAGGTGTAAAAGTTCCTGAGCACCTTGAGTGGGAGCTTGAAGTCTCTCAGCCGCCTGAGGAGGTAGAGACGCTGTCTGGCCTTCTTCACAGTGATGTTTATGTGATGAGTCCAGGACAGGTCCTGTGAGATGGTCACTCCCAGGTATTTGAAAGTGTCCACTCTTTCCACCTCAGCACCACTGATGACAAGTGGATGGTAGTCCCTCTGCTGCTTCCTGCTGAAGTCCACGATCAGTTCCTTCGTTTTGCTGACGTTGAGCAGGAGGTGGTTCTCCTGGCACCAGTTCTCCAGGCGGGAGACCTCTCTCCTGTAGGCTGTCTCCTCATTGTGAGTGATTAGTCCCACAACAGCAGTGTCGTCAGCAAACTTGATGATGACGTTGGACTCTGACGTGGCCTCGCAGTCATGGGTGTACAGTGAGTACAGCAGAGGGCTGAGCACACAGCCTTGGGGGGATCCAGTGTTGAGGGTGAGGGAGGATGAGGTGAGGTGACCCACATGATGTCAGTACTAAGTTTAGAAGAAGAAGAAGAAGAAGAAACAGCCTTTATTGTCCCACAGAGGGGAAATTTGGGTGTAACAGCAGCCGCAGTTATTATAAATATAAATAAAGATATAATAATTCACACTATTAAGAAAAGAATATATATAAAATCAACAAACAATCCATCCATCCATCCATTCACTTCCGCTTATCCTGGTCAGGGTCACGGGGGGGCTAGAGCCTATCCCAGCTGTCATAGGGCGAGAGGCAGGGTACACCCTGAACAGGTCGCCAGCCTGTCACAGGGCCAACACAGAGAGACGAACAACCTTTCACACTCACATTCACACCTATGGGCAATTTAGATTAGCCAATTAACCTAACCCCAGTAAGTGCATGTCTTTGGAATGTGGGAGGAAACCGGAGTACCCGGAGGAAACCCACGCAAGCACGGGGAGAACATGCAAACTCCACACAGAGAGAGGGAGAGGCCTGGGCCAAGGTGGAATCAAACCCAGGCCTTCCAGATGGTATTCTATCTGTGAGGCAACAGTGCTAACCACTGCGCCACCGTGCTGCCCTCAACAAACAATATTAACCTTAATACTACTAATAATAATAATAACAACACTATATACAATGTACATGATGTGCCTGTGTGTTGAACCTTAACAGGCCGGACTATTTACAGTATATTATATATTATCCTACATTGTGTAGGCTATTGTGGTTTTTGTTGGGAGCAGTGATGGTTATAAAGTCTTACAGCTGCTGGGAGGAAGGATCTGCGGTAACGCTCCTTTGTGCATTTAGGATGCAGCAGTCTGTCACTGAAGGAGCTCTCCAGCTCAGCAACAGCTTCCTGCATGGGATGGGAGACCTTGTCCATCAGTGATGTTATTTTGGTCAGAGTCCTTCTGTCTCCCACCACCTGCACTGAGTCGAGAGGACATCCTAGGACAGAGCTGGCTTTCCTGATGAGCTTGTCTATCCTCTTCCTCTCAGCTGTAGACAAGCTGCTGCTCCAACATACTGCTGCATAGTGTGGGAAGTGATGTAACTAACAGATTAGCAGCCTGAACAGCTGTTAAACATGGTAACAATTATAGCCACTGAAAAACGCCACTATGGTTGCAACATTTTTGCTGCTGCAAACATAATGACATGGCAGTTAGCAGTTAGCTCTAAGAATAACTTCATGCTTATTTTACAGTGTTGTAGCAGAGCATAGGTATGCAAAAACGCAAACATATTTGCATGAAGTCCTCTAAGAATGTAACAGTATGTAGTCTGATGTGGAAGACAGCGCGCACAGGTCCAGTGCTGACTGGCTAAAAAGTGGCCCAGAACAAGGAGGGGAGGAACGACAGCGCCCATCACAAATTTAAATACAGTAAAAAATAAAAAAAGGAAAGATCCAAAGCTACAGCATGAGAACAAGGATGGTGGCTGCAGAGGATGGTTTTCATTGTTTTTAACATTCTTTCAATTCATCTCTAATATTCTGTAATATTCTCCAGGCTGGCTGAAGGACCAACAACAGCCTAAACACACACCAGTTGTTTGTGACACTGCCCCCTGGTGACAATAAACAGCTACAATGTGTAGACTACAGTAAGGAAAGGTTGTGTTGGACCACTGCACAACCAAACAAAAAGCCACGTGCATGGTAGATCTGAACCTTTAGACATTACTCAAATAAGGTACATGTCAGAAATGTCCAAAACAGTCAGATATTAAATGGACAGTTAATATCAAAATCAAATTCATAGAGCTTTCCTTCAGGACTGTGATGCTTTATCCCATTTGGATTGGTTTGTAGCAAGGTGTCCCATTTTGGAAATACTGGCTATAATAATACTGTACCTGTTTTTGAAGACAGCAGAACCCTGAAGACACCTGCTGCACTGTGTTTAAAGCAAAAAAAAAAAGAAAAAAAGATTTGTAACATCTATATAGTGATTGATTGTTAAACATATTTACTTCAAATTAAAAAAGTTTCTTTTTCTGTGTATTTACATATAGAAACTGTGTGATTGAGGCCAGGTTGTGAATGTACACCATTCTTAATGTCTTCACGTTCATCTGTATGTTACATGTACATTTTAACAGTGCCTGGAGGCTTTACGTTTTTATCTCTTATCTGGCGCGCCTTTACCATCTGCACCTTTAACTGAGGGTGAAAGACGGTCGCAGCAGAGGGTAGAGAGAGGGGAACCTTTCCAGACATTTGCATCCTACCTCCAAAGAACCATGCTTGACATAAAAGGCTGCAAGTAGTCGCTGCAAACCGCAGGCGTGGCCATTCAGTTCTTTGAGGTAAAGTATTGCCTTCTTGAAGGATCTGCTCAATATAATATTTAGTAGTAATTCAGTAACTACTCAGGTTTATGATTTATACATAGATTAACATTTACAGAACAGATCAATGTAACAATGTAGCAATCAATATAAATATCAGATGATCAGATATGAGGTGTACCATATACAGGAGGGGGTCGATGCCATTCTGTCTTTTCTAATAAGTTAGACATTGCTATTGCAGATTGTTAGTAATTAAATGTTATCAAAAATGCAGATGAGATGTGCCTGAGTAATGTTGTCACCTTGACATGGACCACTAATGAAACCTGGCAGCGTTGAGTGCTTGTTTGCCAATGTAATAATTCCAAAGGGACTCAGAAACCAACAAATCTCTGTTAATTTGCATCACACAATTATCATTTATATTTATTTGCATTTGTTTGGATTACTTCCAACTATGTTGAAATGGGTAAACACAACAGGTAAACTCATGTCTGAGCATGAGTGAAGAGAACAGGTGCTGAAGGCCTGGAAAAATCGCCCGTAGGTTTTGCTAGCAGTAATAATAATAATAATAATAATAATAATAATCATCATCATCATCATCATCATCATCAGAGGCAATTAATCTGTTCATCCCTGTTATGGTGTCACAGGCACAGGCTTCTGGCCGTGGGTTTGAACCATGTGAGTGCAGCAGGTGTCACATGTTCTGCATGTTGTAACCATGAAGCACATCAGCTCTCCTTTAATGTAAAAAGGGAAAACGTTGGACAGTGTCTGCAGATTATGCTTTTGGTCAGTTGTTGATAAAATGTGACCAAAATGTAAATAGATTTGATCCATGATGAACAAATTAGAAAATCTGTACTTTTAAGAAGCTAAAACCAGCAATTTTTAGGAAACAATATAAATCTGGTAATCAGCTAGCTCAGCTCTAATCATGCCCATATGTTTTATCACACCAAAATCAGCTGGTATATCCTCAAGTTTTCTTTCTTCTTCTTTTTTTTATGTGAATCCTTTCTGTTGTACAGGGAAACAAAATTGCCCATACTCAATCATTCGGCCTTTCTTATTGAATCACTGGATAATCAACAAAATTTGCTTTTGGGGGGCAACAACAAAGGTGATAAATTGCTGTCATAAAGTCATTTAGTGGATGCTGCTCCTGCTGGTGGTGACCATGCAGTCAGAGGAAGGGTGGCATTTAAGCAGTTCTTTTAAAGGAAAGATTGGAATGTGAAGCCACCTCCACAACTTCAATAAACTCCCTGTTGTGTAATACAATAAGCATTTATATGCTTGTTTTCCCAACCACTCTCTCTAATGGATGACTGCCTTCTCACATTATCTCTCCCATACATCTGTCTGTCTGTGGTGCTCTCCCCACAGTATGAGTAAGAATTTGATGTGTACACACAAAGATATGTGACTTCAACATGTAGGAGTACAACTGAGACGCTATCACACCTCTCCATTTGCACTATTTGCTGGGGTCGTGCAGGAATCTTCCAACGGCTCAATTTTATCTGCACGGTAAAATGTTTACTCCTCAGTGCTATTAACACCTAACCACCTCTGTTTTATTAAATATTCTGTGTGTGTCCTGGTTGCAGCTGCGGCTTCTCGTCTGATTGTGGCAGATAAATTGAGTCCAGAATGGAAGCTATTGTGAACCTCAGTTTGGTTGCCTTCAGGCTGAGCAGTGTGATTTTCTTCCAGTCTAGCTACATCATCAAGCAACACTTACACTGGTGTGATTTATGGGCAATGGGAGGCCACCAAGAATTTCTTAAAACCTGACGTAGCATTGACTTCTATGATTCGTTCACGGTTGGCAGACAATTCAAGAATTAGGCCTTAGGGATCAGTTGCCTTAAACACTTCTGCCTGGACACCAGTCTTATCCTCTACATATCTGGGGCGACCAGACTCTGTCTGCCTGAGCTTCAGCCAAGCTCCTTGAATGTTTTTTAAACTTTGGATGCCGGAAACATATCCCTATTGGACCAGCAGCCAGTAACTAACTCCCGCTGTCTTTAAAGTCTGGGCCAGCAGGAGCACTCGTTTTCCCAAGCATCATTAATCTTACTTTTCCTCGACCTGTCCTCCTACCGCCTCCTCTTCTCCCAGGGTGGTCTCCCTCGGGCACTCGTTTGCCTCCCTGGCTCCTTGTGCCTCTGTAAAGCATGCACACATGCATAGAGTTGCACGCACGTGCGCACACACACACACCCTCTATATTGCTCTCCTTTTCCATATCTCCCTCTCTCTCCTGCTCACAGAGCAGCAGTGGGATAGGGAGTAGTACTGTACATGAGTGGCCAGTGTCCTCAGCTACTATAGATCAGACAGTGCTGGGCCAGAGGAGAGCTCCCACAGACAAAGAGTGTGATTAGATGAAACCATAGAGGAAGTGCACATTACCTGGATGACTCAGCACCTTAGCTCATGTACATTACAAACCTTTCCTACAAAATTCATTTTTATGTGACTTATTAACTGTGGAAATTTTTTTTTTTTCTGCATATACTCAAATTTGTAGTGTACTTACTGACCACATCAATATCACAGAGGTTTATATGACTGATGCTGAACTCTGATTAAAAAGAGTTCCTTTAATTTTTTGAGTAAGGACTTATTTGCTTATTTTCTTAGCACTGAAATTGTGGAGCCAGCTTGGATACAGAAGCATCTTTTTCCATTTAAGCAACTAAACACTTTGCTGTGGTTGGAGAGAGACTGATTTTAAAATGAAAGTAAAAGCATTGATTTGTTTGAGTTAACAGAAATCTCAATTTTTTTGCTTTTGTGTCCTACAAAAGCAAGGTAAATCAAAAAAAAAAAAAAACACTGCACTCTTTTTGCAGATGTTTTCAGTAAAATTGTCCTGCAATTATAAAAACAAATATAATCTCCTTGTCTATTGTTTTCTAGAAGACCTATTTTACAGTGGACGTCTATCATAAAACAATAGCACAATGGGTCTAGAGAGCTGAACAATAAAATATGTACAATGTTGCTCCATGAAAAACTCTTTATTTCAAATATTACTATTTGTCACAAAACATTCATAGCATCTGCAAAAACACTTCCTTCCCCTCAGCTCTGCTTACTCCTCCTTCTCTTCCACAGCAAACGAAGAAAAACAACCTGCACATTCAAATCAAATGTCAAGAATTGCATAATAGTTGGGCTGTTCAAACCACCTGTTTTCTTGAGCTTTAGTAGAGCTGAGGTATGGAGATTGAGCTTTTTTTTATATATATTATGCCACAGGGCCTGCCCTTGCATTTACAGAGCCACATTAAAGCTTTTGTTGCATTACACTGTATTTTTTAACATTTGGTAAATGTTAAATATTAAAACCCATGTGTTTAACAGTGAAAACAAGCGTAATCAGTAAGTGAAAGTCAAATATAACTGAATGTATAAACAGTATGAAAGACAGTTTAAAAATGATCAGCTTGTATGGGATTCTAACTCCAACCTTTTGGGCTTCATAACTGTGTCCTATACCACCACCAATACCCTACTTAGGGTTAGCTTCTAATGCTGATCCTAAGATAAATGTTGATAGGTTCAGATCATTTTAATAAACTCAAAGAACAAACACACAACTCTTTTTAACTCGTGCAAGGAGGAGAGATCCGTTCCTTAAGCTCAGCTCTCGGACTGAGCGGAAGTGATCTGTCCCGAGGGACGGCTTCCTGCGCAGCGCTTTTATTGCAGACTTTCACAGTAAAATCACGTGGGTTACACAGAACTCAGTTTACAACATGTAATAAACAACATTCTCGGCTCCTTTCTTACCATATATGGTAATAAGTGTACCGTGGAATGTACATACGTAAACATGGCGTACGTGAGACACGTATCTTATGTGTGTTCTGTAGGCTTGAAACAGCCTGCGGGTAACTACACCTTCCTCTTTAAAAAATGCCACCACGTGTTTCCATTTCAAACATAAAAAACAACAGTATAATGTGTACATAAAACAACTTATAAAAGCATACAAACAGAAGATATGATAATTCATAATAAGCAGAATGGAATTTATACTGTAATTCCAACAAACGTAGCTTTGCAGTTGTGGGAAATTACTTAGAAATAAGTCACATGATTTATATTGTGAACTGCAGCAGATTTTCTTTGTGCACCTGCTGCTGCTGACTCTGAAGTTTACTGCTCCTCGTGGATTTAGCCAAACTTGTTAGATATAAGCTGATCTTACGTGAACTACCATGACTGCTTTCCGACCAATAACCAGTATAATCCTAGTGTGAAGGATGGTGAAACTAAACAGCATCATCAGCGCAAATTTAAACAGACAAAATTTAAGCATAATTTCTCAGCTTTCTGCAGGTTTAATATCACATTAACTGAAGATCGTTCCAGCTGTCTTTAAGCCCTGCCCATACCAACAGAGTACTTCTGGCAGTGAGAACATCTCCTGTTATGTGCTACATGCCACAAAAGGCAACTTTGTAAAATGTCCTGATGTGATTCTCTAGACACTGTCTGATATTCATGTCTTAAAACTACTGAGAAGAATAAGCATGACGTGGTGTCGCATGTATCACAAAGTTCATGTGGCCTCTTTTTGATAATGAAAGTTCCTCGCTGAGATTCTTAGAGAAAGCTCCATCTTTGTTATGTTCTTTCATGTAGCCAAAATAGACAGAAGTGAGGACTGAACAAACCAAGCAGCCAGGTTTGGTGGTGGGGCTTCAAAGTCCTAGCCTGTTTGAATTCATTTCTTTGACCTCCCTTGCATGAAACAACAGCGGATAAAAGAAAGGCAGACAATGAGACTGCTTTGATGTGAATTGGTAAAGCTCATGGCCACTCGAGGCAGAGGACGAGAGGCCAACTTTGCATATTAGTGAGCTTCATGAGTCTGAGTTTGAAGGGCTCTTCATGGGTACACTATTGTATTTGCAGAGAAAGGACTGATTCAGCTATGTTGTGCTTTCAAGGGATTAACTGTTGTTTTGGTTAAAGTTGCTATAGTACTGGAATAATCATGATATCCACTTAATTGTATTGGCAAGAATAGACGATCTACTTCACAAATGTGCTGGGTTTCCTGTTTTTTTATGATGTGTAGTCAAGATTTTTTTGTCCAGCTCTATTTTGCACTTCCATTTCAATATCTGCAGACATTTCATTTATTTGTTAACATTTTCCTAAACACACACTATACAGTTTTATGTATATTTGTCTGCTTTAACTTAAGGTATTTATGAGTAATCTTTTGACTTTAATACATTCGATTTTTGGCACGTTTCTTAAATTTATGCTTAGCCTAATTCAGTAAAATGCCTTGTATTCTCTAAGTAGAATTGTGTTTTATAATTTATATGGCACAGATACTAATCTAGATCAACATAAATGATACAAACACATCATAAAACCAAAAAGTTAAATTCTGACTTTTGTAGAGCTAGATGTTATTAGTCCAGGATGACCTCAGTTTCTTTAGGGCACTGCAGTAAAAGGACTTTGAGAAGAAAATTAAATACTGGGACAGTAAAACATACAGTGGGCTAAGTTTCCAGCAGTCTCACTCATGTTGTCAGAAAACCAAAAAGCACCATGAAAGCAACATATGGCAATGATAAAAAAATGATTGACATTTCCCTGAGTTAACTTGTGCTATTCGGCAACTAAACGTTGTTATAGACCTTGTTCGGTGACTCTCCTGCAGCCTGCTGGTGATTAATTTAAACAGCTTAAATATGTTTCTTTTAAAAAAAATGCTTCCACTTACAAACATCGTACAGTTGATTGGTAATATAGGAGCGGTGCTAAGTGATTATTTTTCATGTCTCCAAACAACCTAATGCAACTGTGATAAAATGTTCATCTTTAATGCTAATGCTGCTGCCCTTTCATTACTGCACCCCCAGCTACCAGGCAGTGATTTGGTGTTATTTAGCTCTATCTAGTACTAATTATTTCAATAATTTCTGTGGCCTGGAGTCATGCTACCAATACAGTGTACACACCCAGCCTATGGTTAAAATGTGTGTCTAGTTTGTTTTTTATTTCACCTCTGATGCATGCACCTGTGTGCTGTTCTGTTAGCACAGTACTGAAAAATGGGTTCATTGTCTCGTTGGGGCAGAAAAATCAGATCTCCACAGTCACTGTCATTATTAAGGAAAGCTAAGATATTTTTTTTTATTTTATTTAACCAGGAAAAACACATTGATCAAAATCTCTTTTTCAAGAGGGTCCTAAGTGTCTAGATCATCTAGAAGGAGTCAGATTATGAAATGTTTCCTCACAAAAGTGACGCATACACATGCTTTTAATGAAGTAGTGGAGTAGGTACGAGCTGATTGGATGAGAGAAAGAAGATTTTATATGATAAATAATAGATTATTGTTCTGATAACCCATAATGTATGTCATGTTATCGTCATGTTTATAATACATGTTGGAAACTTGGGTTTAAGAAACATGTAACTATCAATGTATTATTAATACAAGTTTAAGCTCTGAAGTTTAGACATTTTCAAAGTTTAGCTGTTTGTTAGTGTCAACACTGGATGTGATGAAGGACCCCTCAGTTCAGGCTTCCCTCTGAAAAATAATATTATGTAAAGACTATATTTGTCATATCCCTTAAAGCTGCCAAAGAGCAGCCACTTGTTTAGAAGACATCTGTGATTCTTCTTCTTTTAACTGCAAATACATTTTAATGGTTTCAGTCTTCTGAGGCTACACCATTAGGTCGGTTTCTGCATACTGATCAGGAGGACAAGAAGGATCTTCATTGGATTTGATTGTCTTAATCACAGTAGTTTAATTTAACCTGCAGAAACAACAGTATTTAGAAGCATCCACACTTTTCAGTAATTGGTCCATTTGTTCTTATAAGTATGCCAGTTTATTGTTGTTCTCATCACCAACTGTTTCTCAGAATTTAGGGGAGAGTTGGTGATGGTGGTGATGGGGGAGGTTAGAGGACATTAAAAATCCATTGTTTGAGAGAATAAGCAACTTCAAAAGCTTGGCATCCCCCTCTCCCAATGAGCGCAATTAAGGCCCCCAAAGGCTCTTAATAATAATAATCTGTTGGCGTGCAGCAAATGAGAGGGAAAGATTCAGAGAGAATCGGATCTTCAGCATGGGACCAGAGAGAGATGGAGGGAGAAATGGCTCTTTATAGGTACTATCAAAATGGCTGCCTCATTATGAGTGATTCACAGCAGCTCCTTAGGGAAGCTACCTCCCGTGGAGCTCCATAAAGACCAGAGCTTGATTGCCCAAGAGGACAAGAAACATGGGGAAGTCAATGCAAAAGCCCGACGTTGTCAACCACTTTCCCTCAAGCCTTTATTTTTGTCAAGATAACCAGCAAGAGACTTTCCCACTGTTAGATGGCCACCATCCAAATGATGTTGTCTGTGCAAAGTTTCGCTGTGTCTGTGAAATAGTTTCAGCTTTTTCATGTGCTGAGTCAAGTTTTAAGCATATAATTACAGTAATTATGCTTTGGCCTTTGAATGCAGGTGACCTGCAGCGCAGCTCAACAGCGCTGCTTCTGCTCCTCTGCTAACTTGCTGCCCACATCATACCTTATGATGTTATCTGATGGATTTGATCTAAATACTGTTTAAAGTCAGTCAGGGACTACATGTTATATTTGATTGAATTAGGCTTTCCAGCGTTTGCCCTGCTATCATTGACCAGTACGTCCCTTCTGCTGAAACACGTTCACCAACTGTGAAGGAAGGAAGTCGGTGATAAGGCTTCCTATTATGTAGCTTGCTTTAGTTTATCATTCATATGTAATTATTTAATTCTCTGAGCACCTTCAACACACTTCACTAAATATTGTCACTGCCTTGCTGCGTCCCTTTGTCTGTTTCTGTGTCCCAGGCTCCGCGTTTCCCTAACTGCCATTTTCAGTTTGCATGTCTCTGTAGCTTTAGGTTTCTGTTGTTTAGTGTCTCCCAGTTACTCCTTTTGGACTTTGTGTTTTGCTGGATTTTCTGCTCTCAGTCAATAAACAGCTTGTTCTCAGCTCACCTCTGCCTTCCTCTGCATGTCGGCATTTTGGTCCCGCTCACAACTGCAGTCTGTGACAATTGCATGATGAAGAAGAATATAGATGTTTCTCAACAAGTGCCTAAAGATTTTGCGCAGCACTGTAGCTGTGGGTACAACAAACTGCTCTCTGCTGTCTGTTTTTGTGATGTAGGAACTGAACACAAATTTAGAATCGCCGTAGTGACTTCTGTTGTGTTGGCACTGTGAAGAGTTCAGAAAAAAACTTCTTGTAAATGATGCTGATTTTGTCTTCTCTTTATTTGTATTTTAAAGGGTGACACAGAGCACACTTCATATAATCAGCAGGCTTTTTAAAGCAAATGGAAAACATCATGTAAAGAGGAGGGGCCAGGTAAAAAGGAACATGATCCGGCTGTGTGGTAGTGTGAGGCTACATGTGTACAAGTGAACACTTGTGTTGGTAGGACTGGTTCGAAGAGCAGGGATCACAATTTAATTGACAGAATTAACAAGATGCTTTGTGGGGTTCACTGCAGGGAGGAAGAGAATTTCCTTTTCTTTTTCTTTTTTTTTGAAAAGTAAGTAACACCCAAGGCTTCACCGCAGGGACAAAGCAAGTGATGAGCACAAATGACTGGAATAATTGGTAGACAGTGACACATCCACTTAAGCAGCTGTGTTAGCCTTCCTTTCCCTGACAGCTGGGGATTACAAAGGTGGATGACACAAAAGCAGTTCCGACAGATGGTAAGAGGCATCCAAGCTCTTGGAAAACCATTGTATCTGTGTTTTCTGTAACACTTGCAGGGAATTTTGCTGACAGTGAAACATTTCACAGGGTACTGCTCAACAGACTGAATTTACTTTGACATGCTCCTCACTATCATTCATTATTAAACTCTTGTGTTTGCTCTCTGCTCGAGGGGCGAAGCTTTTTTTTCTTTAATAACCTTTGTGATGGTGCTCAGTCTCACTTTTGTTTTCTTTCGTACATTAGAGCAAAGATGGTGGGCATAAAGCAAGAATAAATGAAAGGGAGATGTGCCCATTTCTCCACATGTGGGTTTCACGCCTGTGACAGCAGGTAATCTTCAGTCAATCGTAGACAGGTAAAACTATGCAAAAGAAAAAAAAGCAGACAGATGCCTGACTGCACAGCACATTGGGTAAAAAGCAAGTTGTGGAATAAAAGATTGAGCAGGGAAGATGGAATGGAAAAACAAGTCTTGTTTGGCATTTCTGTGTCTCAGAAGCTCTGGCAGTAAGCAGCCCTATAAAGGGTCATTTGTGCATGCAGTCATTAAATGTTCCTCTCAACCCTAACACTGCTAACCGGGTTTTCCCTAACCAGAAACCCTGGATGAACAGCCAGGTCTGTTCACTCCTCAAAACCCGTGATGCTGCCTTCAGGTCAGGCGACAGAGCTCTGTACAGTGCTGCTCGAGCTGACCTGAAAAGAGGAATTAAAAAAGCCAAAACGGACTACAGGAGGAGAACAGAGTCCCATCTGTCCAGCAATAACACACGGGAGGTGTGGCAGGGCATTCAGAACATCACAAACTTCAGAGGCTGTGATGTGACTGCAGGAGACCTGAGTGTGTCACTAGCAGAGGAACTTAACTGTTTCTTTGCTCGCTTTGAGATGCCTCAGGACCACCCATCTGCTCCAGTCCTGCCCCCCCCACCAGGCTGCACCCCACTCACTGTCCAGGAGCATGAGGTACGGCTCGTGCTCCTGGCAGTGAACCCCAGGAAGGCTACCGGACCAGACGGAGTACCTGGCAAGGTGATCAGAGCGTGTGCCCACCAGTTCACCCTGATTCTCACCAGGATTTTCAACCTCTCCCTTGCCCAAGCAGTCATCCCCCCCTGCCTAAAAACAGCCACAATCATCCCTGTCCCCAAAAGGTCATCTGTCACCAGCCTAAATGATTACCGCCCTGTGGCCCTCACACCGGTAATCATGAAGTGCTTTGAGAGGCTGGTTCTCCAGCACATCAAAGACCACCTGCCCCCCACTTTGGACACCCATCAGTTTGCATATCGAGCAAACAGATCCACAGAGGACGCCATCGCTGTAGCTCTCCACTCTGTGTTGAGCCACTTGGAGCAGCAGCAGAGCTACGCTCGCATGCTCTTTGTGGATTACAGCTCAGCGTTCAACACAATCATCCCGGACATTCTCACCACCAAACTGCACACCCTGGGCCTCCCCCCTCTCACATGTTCCTGGATCAAGGACTTCTTAACCAACCGGCCCCAGACTGTGAGACTTGGCCCCCATCTCTCCTCCACCCGCACACTGAGCACTGGCTCCCCACAGGGCTGTGTGCTGAGCCCCCTCCTGTACTGCCTCTACACCCATGACTGCAGTCCGGCCCACAATAACAACCTAATCTTCAAATTTGCTGACGACACCACAGTGGTCGGACTCATCTCGAAGGGAGATGAGGCAGCTTACAGAGAGGAGGTCTTGAAGTTGACAGCCTGGTGTTCAGAGAACAACCTGGTACTGAACACCATGAAAACCAAAGAGATCATCATCGACTTCAGGAAGCACAGGACTGACCCAGCTCCCCTCTACATCAACGGCGAGCATGTGGAGAGGGTCCACACCTTCAGGTTTCTTGGTGTCCTCATCTCTGCTGATCTCTCTTGGTCAGATAACATCACAGCTGTTATCAAGAAGGCTCAGCAGCGACTTCGCTTTCTGAGGGTCCTCAGGAAGAACAACTTGGACTCAAACCTGCTGCTGACCTTCTACCGCTCATCCACTGAGAGCCTGCTGACGTACTGTATCACAGTATGGTACGGCAGCTGCACTGAGGCAGACAGGGTCAGGCTTCAGAGGGTAGTCAAGACAGCACAAAGAATCGTTGGCTGCCCTCTCCCCTCCCTGATGGACATCTACACCTCCCGCTGCATCAGCAGAGCCAGGAACATCATCAAGGACAGCTCACACCCTGGCTTTGACCTGTTTGACCTGCTGCCCTCTGGCAGGCGCTACAGGTGCATCAAAGCCAGAACAAACAGACTCAAGAACAGTTTCTTCGCCAGAGCAATCACCACCCTGAACTCACACACTCACCCACTGTAACTGTGCAATATTATATTATTCATACTGAACAATATCTGATATTCCTATATTGTGTAATATCCAGTATTCATTCACTAGTGCAATATTCATTCACCAAGTGCAATATTCATCATCTTCATTATTATATGTATACACATATTTACTTTTCTTACAATGTACAGATGCACCAATGTATGTATATATTTTTATACATGCTATTTTTTTGTATATTTTACACATTGTTTATTTCTGTATATCTCTTGATTATATTGATCATACTAGATTATAATATTTTCATAATATTTTTATTTTAGAGAGTTTGATTTTCTGTTACATGGCACTGAACAGAAGTGGTCCTCCAATCTCATTGTACATCCTGTATAATGACAATAAAGGCATTCTATTCTATTCTATTCTATTCTAATGCCAGGATAGCTTTGTTTTCAGATCACCTGCAGCTCAGTCCACTTTGTTAGTTCTTAGTGTCGTGTGCTTATAGCTCAGCAATTTTCCCAAAATGTCATGGCCGGGGAGGAAACAGGCGAGGAATGGCTGACACGAAGGACTCCAGAAGTCAGCGTAACTTAAAAGGGATTTATTTAAGCAGGGGAAAAACAAATACAAAAATCTTGGAAGGGAGACGACGGGCAAACACAGGGAACACACGGGCACACAACATCAACGACGCGACAAGGAACACATGGAAACTGAGGGCTTAAATACACACTGGGTAATCAGGGCAAGAGGAAACAGCAGGGAACAACAGGTGAGGCAAATGAAACTAATTACACAGGGGAAGCAAAGCTGAACACAAAGCACAGGAAAACCAGACTGTCAAAATAAACAGGAAGTGACAAACCAAGGAACATACTGACTAAACAGGCACAGACTCAGGACAGAGACGCAGACATATCATAACACATCAACCTACTGGGAGGACACACTCAGGAAATTAACACAAAACGCTGGGCCAACGGCCCAGGACATGACAGTACCCCCCCCTCAAAGGCCGGCTCCCGACGGCCAAAACAAGAAACAAAACCAGACCAGGGCGGGAGGCGGGGGACCAGGAAGGAGGGCCCGAAACAAAAACAGACAGGGAGCAAACAAAGTCAGGAACAAACCCAAAAACACAAGGAAGCACTGGAGCAAGGGTAGAGCACAAGGGCAAAAAACAATAAGCACAAGGAACCGAACAAAGAAAAGCAATGGCACAAGCTGAATACAGTCCAAAAACCAGAGCAAAAACACGGGGATGAGAAAACAAAAAAAAAAAAACAACCGGATGAAACAAAAAGCGACGGCACAAGGCCGGAGAGCTCCAATGTCCAAAACAGGGGGTCGAAACAAGGAACAGTCCAGGAGCTATGACAAAACAAAAACAGCAGGGGAAAAAAACAGTCCACAGTTCAGGGGAGTCAGTGGGAAATCCAAAACAAAAAACACACAGTTCAGGAGGCCGCAGAGGCCAAGGGGCCACAAAGCAAAGTCCCAACGAGGGAGGCCGACCGCGCTCCCAGCGGCGGCGGCGGCGAGGACGAGAAGGAATCACTGGAGGCCGACCGCGCTCCCAGCAGCGGCGGCGACGACGAGGGGGAGTCACTGGAGGCCGACCGCGCTCCCAGCAGCGGCGGCGACGACGAGGGGGAGTCACTGGAGGCCGACCGCGCTCCCAGCGGCGGCGGCGACAACGAGGAGGAGTCACTGGAGGCCGACCGCGCTCCCCGCGGCGGCGGCGACGACGAGGAGGAGTCACTGGAGGCCGACCGCGCTCCCAGCGGCGGCGGCGACGACGAGGAGGAGTCACTGGAGGCCGACCGCGCTCCCAGCGGCGGCGGCGACGGGGAGCAGGCACCGGAGGCTGACCGTGCTTCCAGCGGCGGCGGCGGAGACGAGGAGAAGACACTGGAGGCCGACCGCGCGGCATGCGGCGGCGACGAGGGGTCACTGGAGGCCGACCGTGCTCCCAGCGGCGGCGGCGACGAGGAGGGGTCACTGGAGGCCGACCGCGCTCCCAGCGGCGGCGGCGACGAGGAGGGGTCACTGGAGGCCGACCGCGGGGCATGCGGCGGCGGCGACGGGGAGCAGACACTGGAGGCCGACCGCGGGGCATGCGGCGGCGGAGAAGGGCGACCCCGGGCTCTGGTGGGGAACCCTCGGGTGACGTGGAGCGCTCGGACTGAGCGGAGACCCCCATCGGCTCGGACTGAGCGGGACCCTCGTGCGCGGAGTGCTCGGACTGAGCGGGACCCTCTGGCGCGGAGCGCTCGGACTGAGCGGGACCCTCTGGCGCGGAGCGCTCGGACTGAGCGGAGACCCCCATCGGCTCGGACTGAGCGGGACCCTCTGGCGCGGAGCGCTCGGACTGAGCGGAGACCCCCATCGGCTCGGACTGAGCGGGACCCTCTGGCGCGGAGCACTCGGACTGAGCGGGACCCCCTGGCTCGGACTGAGCGGAGACCCCCATCGGCTCAGACTGAGCGGGACCCTCTGGCGCGGAGCGCTCGGACTGAGCGGAGACCCCCATCGGCTCGGACTGAGCGGGACCCTCTGGCGCGGAGCGCTCGGACTGAGCGGGACCCCCTGGCTCGGACTGAGCGGAGACCCCCATCGGCTCGGACTGAGCGGGGCCCTCTGGCGCGGAGCGCTCGGACTGAGCGGGGCCCTCTGGCGCGGAGCGCTCGGACTGAGCGGGGCCCTCTGGCGCGGAGCGCTCGGACTGAGCGGGGCCCTCTGGCGCGGAGCGCTCGGAGTGAGCGGAGACCCCCATCGGCTCGGAGTGAGCGGAGACCCCCATCGGCTCGGAGTGAGCGGAGACCCCCATCGGCTCGGAGTGAGCGGAGACCCCCATCGGCTCGGAGTGAGCTGAGCCCATGGGCTGAACGGGGCCTACATAGTGAGGCACCGGATGCGTAGGCTGGGACCGCGGAACAGGGCACACTGCTGCTTTATTGAGCAGCAGGGGCTGCTCGGGGAATAGCCGAGGTGCAGGGGACTGCGTGGAAGCAGGCCGGGAGACGACTGGCTGCGTGGAAGCAGGCCGGGAGACGACTGGCTGCGTGGAAGCAGGCCGGGAGACGACTGGCTGCGTGGAAGCAGGCCGGGAGACGACTGGCTGCGTGGAAGCAGGCCGGGAGACGACTGGCTGCGTGGAAGCAGGCCGGGAGACGACTGGCTGCGTGGAAGCAGGCCGGGAGCCAGAGAGAGCGGGCTGTCAGCTAGGGAGATCTGGCTGCGTGGAAACAGACTGCGAGCTAGGGAGATCTGGCTGCGTGGAAACAGACCGCGAGCGAGAGAGAGCAGGCTGCGTGGAAGCAGACCGAGCGCTAGGGAGATCTGGCTGCGTGGAAGCAGACCGAGCGCTAGGGAGATCTGGCTGCGTGGAAGCAGACCGAGCGCTAGGGAGATCTGGCTGCGTGGAAGCAGACCGAGCGCTAGGGAGATCTGGCTGCGTGGAAGCAGACCGAGCGCTAGGGAGATCTGGCTGCGTGGAAGCAGACCGAGCGCTAGGGAGATCTGGCTGCGTGGAAGCAGACCGAGCGCTAGGGAGATCTGGCTGCGTGGAAGCAGACCGAGCGCTAGGGAGATCTGGCTGCGTGGAAGCAGACCGAGCGCTAGGGAGATCTGGCTGCGTGGAAGCAGACCGAGCGCTAGGGAGATCTGGCTGCGTGGAAACAGACCGAGAGCTAGGGAGATCTGGCTGCGTGGAAACAGACCGAGAGCTAGGGAGATCTGGCTGCGTGGAAACAGACCGAGAGCTAGGGAGATCTGGCTGCGTGGAAACAGACCGAGAGCTAGGGAGATCTGGCTGCGTGGAAACAGACCGAGAGCTAGGGAGATCTGGCTGCGTGGAAACAGACCGAGAGCTAGGGAGATCTGGCTGCGTGGAAACAGACCGAGAGCTAGGGAGATCTGGCTGCGTGGAAACAGACCGAGAGCTAGGGAGATCTGGCTGCGTGGAAACAGACCGAGAGCTAGCTGACACTGGGGCCTGAGAGGGAGCTGACACTACAGAAGGAGCAGGAGCTGAGGGAACTGGGACCAAAACCGAAGGAACTAAGACAGGGGCTGAGGGAACTGACTGAGAGGGCACTGAAACAGCTGACACTGGGGACCGAGGAAGAGTTACTGGAGCTGACTGAAGGCGAGGGAGAGCGACTGGAGCTAGAGCTGACTGAGACCCTGCTGCTGCAGCTAACACAGAAAACCGATGCGAAGGCTTGGACCTGGCTGCCCCCACCCGCGGAACAGGTGCGAGTGCCGAGGTCAGCCCGTCCGTGGCCGCCCCCACCCGCGGAACAGGTGCGAGTGCCGAGGTCAGCCCGTCCGTGGCCGCCCCCACCCGCGGAACAGGTGCGAGTGCCGAGGTCAGCCCGTCCGTGGCCGCCCCCACCCGCGGAACAGGTGCGAGTGCCGAGGTCAGCCCGTCCGTGGCCGCCCCCACCCGCGGAACAGGTACAGGTGCAGGGGAAGCTGGAGCTAAGGGAGCTGGAGCAGGGTGAACAGAGGGAGCTGGAGCTAACTGAGGGGTCTGGGACTGCGACTGAGGAGGAGCTGGAGCTACAGCTGACATGGAACACTGCGACTGAGGGGGAGCTGGAGCTACAGCTGACATGGAACACTGCGACTGAGGGGGAGCTGGAGCTACAGCTGACATGGAACACTGCGACTGAGGGGGAGCTGGAGCTACAGCTGACTTGGAACACTGCGACTGAGGGGGAGCTGGAGCTACAGCTGACTTGGAACACTGCGACTGAGGGGGAGCTGGAGCTACAGCTGACTGGGAAGACTGCGACTGAGGGGGAGCTGGAGCTACAGCTGACTGGGAAGACTGCGACTGAGCAGGCGCTACAGCTGACTGAGGCGAGAGTGGCTGGGGAGGAGCACGGCGACGCCGGGAGCGCTGCTTCCTTCGCGTTCTGTTGGAGTGGGAAGCACGATTCTCAGCATCCAGGATGTCCACCAGCAGAGGTGAATCAATAATCTCCACATCATCTGGCAGCCAAGAGAGGTCTGGGGAGGCGGTGGGCTGTGGGTGAAAGGATGAAAATGACGAGGTGGGAGAGGTGAGTTGAAGGGATGACGGCGGATCCGGAAAGCGAGGCAGCGCCTGTGGTGCTGAGCTGCAGTGGTGCGGAGGAGACGACGGAGGTGAGATGACCGGCTGCAGGAGAGGTGAATTAGTGATGGCTTGGAGGAAAAAGGTTGTGTCTTTGCCCTGGACAGGGCGACCAATATTATACAGTTTAGCTTGTAAGTTTTTCCGGAGCATGATTATGGAATGGGCAAGGGAGGCAGTGTCAGGATGGGTGAGGAGCCAAGTGGAGGAAGAAAAAAGTCTGCAGCAGAAAATTGCCTGAATAATCTGACGGGGTTCATCAGTGGCATGAATGATGTTCCTGGAGAGATCTATGAGCTCCAAAATCACTTCCTCTTGCTCGGAGGGGCTCCTGGTATCCGCGGGGTCCATAGTCTGGTCGCGTCGTTCTGTCATGGCCGGGGAGGAAACAGGCGAGGAATGGCTGACACGAAGGACTCCAGAAGTCAGCGTAACTTAAAAGGGATTTATTTAAGCAGGGGAAAAACAAATACAAAAATCTTGGAAGGGAGACGACGGGCAAACACAGGGAACACACGGGCACACAACATCAACGACGCGACAAGGAACACATGGAAACTGAGGGCTTAAATACACACTGGGTAATCAGGGCAAGAGGAAACAGCAGGGAACAACAGGTGAGGCAAATGAAACTAATTACACAGGGGAAGCAAAGCTGAACACAAAGCACAGGAAAACCAGACTGTCAAAATAAACAGGAAGTGACAAACCAAGGTACATACTGACTAAACAGGCACAGACTCAGGACAGAGACGCAGACATATCATAACACATCAACCTACTGGGAGGACACACTCAGGAAATTAACACAAAACGCTGGGCCAACGGCCCAGGACATGACACAAAAGCTTTATAAGGAGAACAGAAAAGTACAAATGACCCTGTACACAGTACACCTGCGTACAGAGCTATATTATGGAGTGATGTAGTAAAACACTTTGACATGTTAAGTAAGAAAATGAGCTGTGCTGATCTGTCTATGTGTGAGATGAAAAGAGGAAGTGTAGAAGGTCACTGCTCAGACAGGGTGTGTGTGACACGGGAAAGTCCTGGATGTGCCAACAAGAAGGAAAATGTGAACATGCACGTGAGTGTGTGGGAGTGTACTCAATTCAATTCAATTCAATTCAATTCAATTCAATTCAATTTTATTTATATAGCGCCAAATCACAACAAACAGTCGCCTCAAGGAGCTTTGTATAGACCCTACAATAATACAGAGAAAACCCAACAGTCAGAACGACCCCCTATGAGCAGCACTTGGTGACAGTGGGAAGGAAAAACTCCCTTTAAACAGGAAGAAACCTCCAGCAGAACCAGGCTCAGGGAGGGGGGGTCATCTGCTGAGAGGGGGCTGAGGGGAGAGAGACTGATAATAACTAATGATTAAATGCAGAGTGAAGTGTATGTGGAAAGTTGTGTGGCTCAGAAAACAGGAGAAAGAAAGACAGAGAGAGCTAGAAGTGATATAACCGGGAGCTGTTTAGGAAGGTTCAGCCTTCTTCCTCTTGCATCCCATGGATGGAGTAGAGAGCAACATCTGAAGAAGGATTTTGGAGTTCAGTTATAAATTTCAGTGAGAAGCGCCAGAGGATTAACCACTGTGGACTTATGAATTGGGGTTATAGTTTTTGGCTTTTCCTCTACTCACTTTTGCTGTGTTGGAGTTAACCTGAATGGAGTTGAGGGATCTTGTACTTGCACTTCCCTATTTAGATTCTTTCGGGCATAAGGGAACTATGCTGTGGGCCCCAGCGTGAACTCTCTTCTCTCTCAGTACAGCTGAAGATCAGTATCAGAATTCAGCATAGAGTAGGTTAGCTAGGTTAAGATAAAATTAGGTGATTTGATTATGTGATTTTTACTATTTGTTGACCTTTTGCTTTACCCCTGCTAAATTGCTTGAATAAAATATCCTGCATTTGAAAGTTTAAACTGTGGACATTGCCTTTTTGACTCTTTGCCAAACAGTAAAGAAGACCTTGTGGATAAGTGTGATATCTCTTCAATGGTTCTTACAGGTCACGCTAGCCCTTAAAATGAACAAATCCCTGGGGCCAATTCATTTCCTGGCCACTAAATTATAACTTAGCCAATTACCAAAGGCAAGGATCCAGAGGAGAACTGCTGTTAACAGGTGTGACTGAAACATTTCACTTGATCTGCAAGGTTACTCAGGCAGTGGTTTCATCAGAGGTAGTGGGATGATTACTCAGAGAGTGGAAGGGGCAGTCAGAGCTCCTCACAACCAGCTAAGTCACTTCCTGCATTACCTGTTGGGGAATAGTTTGGAATCAGGAACTCGGATCCTTTAAAGCCAGGCCAAACTTCCTGTTCAGGAGTAACTGGCCAATCCACACACTTATAAAATCCAAGGGTCCAAGATGATGCCTGTTTTTCAGTGAACCAACAGCAGTAAGGCCAAAATATTTAATTTACAAAGGCAAACTACATGTAGATAGAAGTGGCAAATTATCACTCTGAAATGTCTGGAACCCAAAAGAAATTGCAAAAAATTTCTCATGTCTGTCTAATCAAGTGTGATCAATACTGACTCTGTTAGTAATTACAGTTGCATTTATATACTGTAGAACATAACCATGTGGTGTCTCCACAGTCTTAACTGTATCTGTGCTAGTTTATTTTACAATAGCACCGCAGACTCTCTCTCTCCCTCTTGTTTTTACTGATGTGCTGTTTCACCTCATAGAATTGCCTAAGTTCATCCTCCTCTCTGTTCAATATTTGGTTAACAGTGCTGCGCAGAAATAAACCCCCCCTGTTGGTGATATTTATGCAAGAATGGTGCAGAAGGTAGAGGCCCGTGCCAGCTGCACTGATACTTCAGGGTCTTGTGTTAGACAAAGTCACCTGAAATTACTGTATTGGTTTGTTCTAAAAACTTCAAGCTTCAGAGAAAAAACATGCATTCACAAAAATGAAACAACAGAAAAGAAAAAAATTTGCGTTTGAATGAGATGCACACTGAGAATGAACAAAAAGAGAATGAAACACAATGAATAAAGTCTCAGTCACTATGTTTAAAGTAGTCATTTTTTAGTTTATTTAATAGAAAAAAGAATGTTGTACTTATAAATATACATTGATTAATATGCAATTACATTTTCCAATAAATTGATGCATTATGATAAAATAAAAATAAATCCATTAGAAATACATAGACACATATTCCAGTTTGTGGAAGCTGCCATGTTGCACCACCATTTTGAATACAGTGGCCAAGATGGCCGTCGCTGTTCTGCCTGATCGTATTTTATGTATGTGACTAAAGACACATAGGGCAAAGGTGGAGAAGAGAACTTGTAGGCATTTACATTTATTCTCACAGTTACTGTATTATACAGATTAGACATGCCGCCTTCCTCTCTCCGGACAGTTGACAACGAGCTGCTAATGAGCTAACATTGTGCCAGATGATGTTAGGCGTGTCCTAAAAATCACAGTTTCCCGCTAATAAATAGTTTGATTTCATTCTCACATCATATAAGAGTTTATTTGTGTCCAACAACGTTAGAGCCACTTCAAAGACAGTTTCACTAATGACAGCTAACAGGAAAGCTCACACACAGAAATGTTCCAGATATCATCAACTACTGACCTCAGTGTTGCTGTCATTGGACAGAAGTGAGCTTCTCTGACTCATCAGCTCTTATGGGACTCCTTTCAGTTTAACAGTGTCCTCCAAAGTAAATAGATGTGGACACACATATATAACTGATAGCCTACACTCACTGCAGATCAGTGTTGTCTAGAGTTGTTTGTCCTAAAGCAGCCACTGTAGCATTTTGTTTTTTCACTTACCCAGTGACGCAGGGAGTCAAGCCCGTAGCAGGCTCTCACTTCTGATATCATGCAGTTGGCAGTTGCTGGGTGTGACTCTGGGGACAGTGGCAGTTGGGGAATCTGACTGGGGCGGTACACCTGTCAAACTATAATACAGGTATCCTAAGGGGAGCTCAGGGCAGGCAGAAACCTCTGGAGGAGCAGGAGGACAAGAGCTTGCTTGATCTTGATTTTCAGTATGAACACAGAATGTGAAAGTGGGGCCTCACGATACTTCGGTCTTTTTGGGTTTCAAGCAGGAGGTGTCAGAAAAGTTACCACAGGGATAACTGACTTGTGGTGGCCAAGCGATCACAGTAGTGTCACTTTTTGATCACTCAATGTTGGCTCTTCCTACTAGTGTTGGATTGTTCACCAAAACTTGGAAACACCTAGGTGTAGACCATCATAAGACAGGTTTTTACCCTGCTGATGAGGTGTTGTTGTAACCTTAAACCTGCTCAGTATGACAGGAACCACAGGTTCAGACATTTGGTATGTGCTTGGCTGAGGAGACAATGGTGTGAAGATCTGTGACCATGTGGGATCTGTGGGATCATGACTGAACATCTCTACGTAGGCACAATCCTGCCTTGACGCAGTGAGACTGTAGCACAGTGGATCTTTGGTTGGTCTCGGATATCTGGCCCACCTGGGCCAGTGAAGACGAGCCATCTGTGACTGGGCTGGGGGACGGCCGGACGACAGTCGCCCCTCTCCAGTCTCGCAGCGATGTTTGAGGAGAACCTGGTGCTAAATAACTTGTAAACGACCTGACTCTGGGTCAGGGTCTTGTGCGTACTGACATTTAGTGGTGAGATTTTGCACACTGTAACTTTCAGTTGCTGTTATCTTCTCATGGTTAGGAGAAGTTTAAAAGTTTTATGGAAAGACAGCTGACAAAAACTGACATATTCAAAACTTTAATTTCAATGCACAAAGGTGGAGGGGTCAGTTTTAATAGGTAACACAAGATCAGAGATGCATTCCACAGAAGAAGCAGCTGCACAAAGTTATGCCCAAGGAATGTGAATATATGTGATAAGAAAAAAACAGGATATAGGTGAAAAAAAAAAGGTTTCAAAGCCTAAAAGATAATAATGAAGGTTACATGCCAGAAATTTTAATTAAATTTCCATAATGGTTTTCATTCCATAATGGTTTCTTCCTACAAAGCAGTTACTTTGAATGCCTGCGGGTTTGTGGTCTCTCCACTTCTAATACCGATACAACTAGTCTGATTACATCTTATGCTCCTTTCCTCTTTTCACTTCTCCTGCTCAGTAAACTGTGTTGACTCCACATCAACTTTTGGAATTTAGCATAGGATAAACATCAAAGTAATAACTTTAACTTTTTTATGTGCCGTGAATGCATGGTGTAAATCTTCAGGTATAGAACTTGCATAAAAAAACTCAACAAGTTTGTAATGACACTTGAATTTCAAACTCGATACCCATGTGAAGAAACAAACCAGATCTGGACTCAGGTGCAGGACACAGGAGGAAAAGTTTAACAGGTTTAGTGAAAGATGGAAATGTGAGCTGGCATTTCCTGAGTGGGGCACGCAAGTGATTCCAGAGGATCTTCCAAACAGTAAACTAGACAGTGTTCTCTCCAGCAATGTCTCCCTCAGAAACCAGAAGCATCTGCATAGAAGCGCGTTGGCTAAGTCCAGGGCAAAAACAGGTCCAATCACAGTCAACAACACAGCACACAAGGAGCCAAACTACACTCAGTGCAATGAGCCAGTGATGACTGACGAGTTCCTTCAGCCTTCAGTAGCAGGTGAGTTATCAGATTGCACAGGTGGGTAGTTACCAGCTACTTCCAGGTGCATTAACCAGGAAGGCCCCGCCTCTGGAACGGGGGGGGGGGGGGGGGGGGGGGGGGGGGGTCAACAGGAGGACAAGGAGACCAAACAATAACACAGGGGTTAAAAAAATGGACTTTTTTAAAAAAAAAATGAAAATAGAACAACACTGGTCCATGCAAATTAGTTCAGCTACAGCCCTGTTTATTTCCTGTGCTTCTGGTAGCTTGGCACCAATCTTTTGTTGCTGAAAAAATAGGGCTGGTTTGGAGAGGCATCCACTGATTTTGTTTAGTTGCTTGTAGACTTTTCTGGAATCTATCTGGGACTTTAAGAAAAGTGTAACACTTTACAGATGTAAATAATTGTGTTATCATGTCAAATTAACACTTTCTATCAACAGTACAGCCAGGCAGGGCTGATCATGTTTGCTGCCTAGCTCTCAGTACATTACCGTTACACATAATTTTCAGTAAGTAGCTTAATGCTGGTCTTGCAGGCTGTCAAAATAATGACAGGACAATCTGACCAGGCATAGCATTCAAACCGCTGAGTAAATCACAAAAATTAAGATTTCATTACAATACAAAGTTCTGCCTGGAAAGTGTTCACGTGGATGTTACTCTGATGCATAAACACTTCTAAATGTTGTTCAAGACCAAGAGCACTCCACTCAAGGCAGCTAAAGCCTTCGTCGGCAGGATAATGAACTCCGCCACGCTGGAAAAATAGCTGAAATATGGCCATGGGCAAAAAGACACAAATGTGGACTGGCTGGATTTTATTCACCTCCAGTATATCACCCTTAAATTTATAACTTCATATCTCCTTTTCTCCTTCTTACATATATTCTAACCAAAGATTTAAAAAAAAAAAAAGTTGTTTTGTAACCACTTAAAAACTGAAACATCTGATTGGAATTTGAAGAATTACATTTCAACTGGAAAAGAATTTGCAATTAAACAACCACAATGGATCTGTAATATCCGTTTCATGTATCTATGAGGCCCAGTTTATAAAGTGACATTTTTGTTTTCCATAACAACAACAACAAAAATGTGGCACAGTATGTAAGTGCTACTTGCATCAAAGTTTTCTTCATTCTGCTGAAATTCTTCTTCATATGAGGTAACTAACTGTACAAAGTACAAAAGATTAAAGATGTGATGCAACCACAGAAATCATCCATTACAACTGCAACCACTGCAGTGGTTACATTTTGGCTTCAAAATTGTGTATGTGCTGTCAGGAGAGAGTGAATCAGATTGGAGGAATATTTTTATTCCTGAGAAGGTGAAAAGAGGGGAGACAGTGTCATAGACCCTTCTGTACCCAGCTGTCATGACACTAGCAGCAGCAGTGATTAATGAGGTGGGGTGGGTAAACATGCGCCAGAAAGAAAGATGTGTTTGTGTGCAATGGGGGCTGTATTATACACTATATTACCAAAAGTATTTGCTCATCTGCCTTCACACTTTCCACAGGTTTAGGAGTGTTTATGGGAATTTCTGACCATTCTTCCAGAAGCACATCTGTGAGGTCAGACACTGATGTTGGAGAGAAGGCCTGGCTCACAGTCTCTGCTCTAATCCATCCCAAAGGTGTTCTATCAGGCTGAGGTCAGGACTCTGTGCAGGCCAGTTAAGTTCTTCCACACCAAACTCTCTCATCCATGTCTTTATGGAGCTGCTTTGTGCACTGGTGTGCAGTCAGTTCAATTCGATTTTATTTGTATAGCGCCAAATCACAACAAACAGTACCCTCAAGGCGCTTTATATCATTGATAAAGACCCTATAATAATACAGAGAAAACCCAACAGTCAAAACGACCCCCTATGAGCAGCACTTGGTGACAGTGGGAAGGAAAAACTCCCTTTTAACAGGAAGAAACCTCCAGCAGAACCAGGCTCAGGGAGGGGCAGTCATCTGCTGAGGGGGGGCTGAGGGGAGAGACAGAGATTAATAATAACTAATGATTAAATACAGAGTTAAGACAAAAGAGGTGAATAAAAAGAAACCTAGGCAGCAGACTAGGCCTATAGCAGCATAACTAAGGGAGGGTTCAGGGTCACCTGATCCAGCCCTAACTATAAGCTTGATCATAAAGGAAAGTTTTAAGCCTAATCTTAAAAATAGAGAGGGTGTCTGTCTCCTGAATCCAAGCTGGAAGCTGGTTCCACAGAAGAGGGGCCTGAAAGCTGAAGGCTCTGCCTCCCATTCTACTCTTAAGTATCCTAGGAACCACAAGTAAGCCAGCAGTCTGAGAGCGAAGTGCTCTGTTGGGGTGATATGGTACTATGAGGTCTTTGAGACAAGATGGGGCCTGATTATTCAAGACCTTGTATGTGAAGATTGTAGATTTAACAGGGAGCCAATGAAGAGAAGCCTTGTAGGTGAGGTCATGTTGGAACAAACTGTTCCAACAGAGTTGGAGCATCAAATTGTCCCAAATGTCTTGGTATCCTGAAGCATTAAGAGTTCCTTTGACTGGAACTAAGGGGCTGAGCCCAACTCCTGAAAAACACCCCTACACCATAACCCCCCCTTCACCAAACTTTACACAATGCAGTCAGACAGGTACCGTTCCCCTGGCAACCACCAAACCCAGACTCCTCCATCATATTGGCAGATGGAGAAGTGTGATTCATCCCTCCAGAGAACGCAGGTCTGCATGCCTAGCTGCTTGGTTTTGGCACCTGTGGCCTATGTGTAAAAGTCCCTTCATTTCTTTATATTTTGCTTAGAAAATGAAAAATAAGTGCAGCAATTTATTGAAACACACAATCACACACAGAAATAGAGTATTTAAGGCAAAACAGTGTTTGCAAAGAGTTTGAAATATTCTCAATATTTTGTGTGCTCACTTTTATTCTTTGACACAAGTTCTGGCCTAACCACGATTGATAATGTTCCATTATGTGTCCAGGTATGGCGTTGTGATTGGGATCATTGCTGAAACATCACTCCATTGCCAATCAGACGCTTTCCAGATGGAATTGTATTCAAATCTGATGGTGCTTTTCTGCATTCATAATTCCATCAATTTTTACAAGATCCCCAACAGCACCACTGGCTGAAATGCAGCCCTAAACCATGACACTCACTGTTGTACCTCTCTGCTGACCTCCTGTATATGCATTGATGGCACTTTGAACCAAAAAATGTCAAATTTGGACTCATCCTTCTGTAAGACCAGTTGGCAACCTTCCACTGAGACCATTTCTGATCAGGCTTCAGCAAACAATGCATTGTTCTCTGGGATGAAATTAGGCTCCTCTTAATAGGGAAGACTTTAGTAAATCTATAACAGTGGACCAGGGGCCTGTTCCAGGAAGCATGCTCAGCAAACTCTGCGTTTAAAAATAAATTCTGAGTTGACAAACTCTGAGTTTCCAGTTCTAGAACAGCTGATCACAGTCAGTTCAGTCAGCTCTGAGTATGTTCACCTTGAGTTAAGTGAATGGAAGGAAAGAGAGACAGCCATCATCAATGGAGCTCCTCCGGTGGACCGAGGAATCAGCTCCGTCAACTCTGCCCTCATCATAGACAGAAAAAAAGTAGATATAAAACATAATAATTTTTTTTTTAAATAATGTCTGCTGTCACCATTTACCCAACTTTAATTTTAACTGGATGAAGCTGGAATTCTAATTTTACATTTCATTATAAAAGGGACAAAATGTAGTTGACAGGAAGTGAAGATTAAAATGAGTTTACTGATGGACCTGCGATACCCACCCCGGGGGCGGCTCTGTGCTCAAGTCAGTTTTTTATTAAATAAACACTGTTTTTGCTACAGTTTATGACCATTTTATTGTTTGGACAATTATTCAGTAAAAATTTAATCTATTGATGGAATGAAATAACCTGCAATCACTTTTTTTGTAGAGAATTTCATTATTTCTGCCATTTCTTGATAAAAATACTTAATGAGATTTACAGAAACACTCAGCTTTAATTATCCCTACTTTAACCATTTCTAATCTCTTCTCGGTCTTCACTGATAGAAGACGGCTCTCTGTCAGCCACAGGAGAGATGCTTTACTGTTACTGTTAATAGGCAGAGTTCCATAATAGTTTCAATGAAAGGAAAGGTGTTAACTGAAAAAGGCAGGGCAGCTTTCCAGATCTTTCATGAATGTAAAGTTTTATCAAAGATGTGATATGAAATGTCTCAGCCTTTATAGATTTTAAATATTTCAGTATAATTTAGGGAGGACGAGCCTTTTTAAATAAAGAACCCAGATCATGTCAGGAAAAATTAAACCATTATGAGCAGATCTGAATGAGATGAGCTGGAAAATGAGCCTGATCTGGATCTGGGCCTGATCCGGCCTGAATCTGTGATCCTGATCTGTTTGGATCCCTCCTGCTGTGCAGGTGGACTCGGAGACAGTTTGCTGAGAATGATTTACATGATTTTCAGTGGGAAATAGAATTCCTACTGTGAATTTCAGACCCCATAACTTTCAAAATGTTGCCAGCATTAATAAATCAGTGAACAAATTTCAGCAAACACAGACTCTCTGTGGTTAAAATCATTTCAGCTTCATCTTCACTCACATATTCACATCATCTCCAAGAACCACCTGTGCCATTTTTTCATCAGTGTGACCTTTCACAACATGGCAAATGATTGGTCATTGATCAGTGTATTATGCATCTAAAGCTTCATACAGAGTTTTATTTAAACAGTAAATATTTCAGAGGAACCGACTGACAGTCTGACAGCTGCATTATTGTCCACAGGATCACAGAGTGATGAAGATATCATTTTATTCTGAGCTGATTATAAATCTGTGATGTAACTGCTGTAAACGTTCTTATATATTGACCAGAGAATGACTGTAAAAGCACCCGTGTTGACTACAAAAATTAATGAACATCTAACTGGGATTTCACTGCTTGTAAAAACATAAATATCTCCAAATTAATTTGTTCCTCTAATTGCTTTGATCGTGACTTTATGAATGAGGAAATAAATCAGTGTCAGTGAGCTGGTTCAGGTGCAGCAGGAGGGGAGGAGTCAGAGAGAAAACCTGCCAGCGAGCAGGTTTAATTCAGACTGTGTTACCCCGATAATCGACTCTCTTTCTGGAACAGAGTTTCATCTCAGGGTTAACAAACTCCGAGTTTTAGCTAAACCTGTTTCCTGGAAAAGGGCCCAGTTAGTGCCCCCAAACAAACAAACAAACATGAAAACAAAACAAACAAAAAACCCAAACAAAACATGACTAATGAGTCAGTGCTGCAGTTGTTGTTTGTTTGTAATGCTGCACACAGCTCTTAAAACATAGCAAGAATAACTGTTACTACTGACAGGGATACTGACCTCTGGTTCTTTAGACTGTACCTCTCTGATATTTGTGTCAGTATTTGAAAACGTTTTCAGTGAATGATACCAAAAACTCGTTTTCCTGAATTAATGAGAAAATTATCTCAGAATGCTGAGAAAACTTTTCATTTCAAAACCTGCTCTGAGAGACCTGAAAATCCCAAAAGAGCATCAAATTAATTCCTGAGCTTCATTACATGAAAGCAACCCCCCCCCCCCCCCCCGCCACACACACTCACACACACACACACACACACACACACACACACACACACACACACACTACCACAATCCCAAAGTGGATAAGCAGTTAAGAAAATGGATGGATGGAATTATGCCCCCTTGCTTAATGTATTATGCAGTTTTACTTTGTTTGGGAGGTACTCATGTCTTTGAGTAACATAAATAATATTGTTGGAGGATCAGCCTGATTGGCAGCAGTTGTGGGTTCTGCTCCTTTTTCCCCGTGCGTTACACTTCTGTGGGTCAGGTTTGTTAAAGGTGGGACTTTTGAAATGCTTCATACTCGATGTAGGTACAGTAATTATTTTATAGCTGATGGTTTCTTTTAGCTGATTTGTTAGCTGCCTCACTTAATGGAGTCTAAACTTGAGAAACTATAAGTAGTGGATGAAGTTCTTGGTTTCTTAGCAACTAGTAATTACACATAGTGCTGGAAGAATAGATTTCATATAAGGGATGCAGGTTTTTTGAAAATCACTGGTCTGCTCCCCATCAGCAGTAATATTATTTTTGATCAAAACTTTTGTTTTGATTGCAGTTTTTCATAATGTGTATGTTTTCGCATGCTAGTCTGTGTGTGTGTGTGTGTGTGTGTGTGTCTGTTGAGCTTTCAGATGATCTGATTTACATATGCACTTTGCTGGGCTGGGCTGCCAAATTACCTGTCAGGGCTACTTTATTGGTGCTTAAACAGTCATTTTCACAGTCCTGCATTTTTCTGCTATTAATGTCCCATCATTCATGCATCACATTCTTTTTTACTCGTGGTATTTTCTTGCCATGCTTAAAACATGCTTAACACGAGGCCTTGTGGTCCTGCTGCTCATAGATTTAAATAATATTTGCTGCTTGTTTCCATGTCCAATAGAGGTCCTGTCAGACTCATGCATCCAAGCATTGAAACAGTGATTACAGAGGCGTAATCAAATACTGTGAGGAGCCAGATCTTTCAAGTAGGGTGAATAGTGCATTATGGCTCTGTTGGTTCAAAAAAGACTTTTCAATGCACTGTGAGCAGGGACAGCATTAGGACAACCATAACAAGTGTCTATGAGAACACCCCCTCCAATAAGATCAGATTTATAAATGTGGGGTTGCACACAGGCATGCAGTGTTCCCTTTGTAATTCACAGTCCACCTGGAAATGTGTGCAAGTGGCTAAGCCGTGGAACCAGCCCTCTAAACACCCACATTCAACCATAAATTGTCAATGCAGAGCACCTTGTGGATGTTTATGCATAGAAATGAAGTAACTGATCAGCGATTCATCCATTTTGCTGTCCTCTGGCAGTCACAGTGCAGCCATGAGGCAGCATTACACACGAGTGTCATTGGTATGCTTTCCCAATATTCACGTCACACAGTGGTATCCCTCCACCCTGGGATATTATTTGAAAATTAAACTTTAGTGAACATGTTTAATTTATCTGAGTTTTTTTTCATAGTAAGCTCATCCCATATGGTACTAAGCACTCATAATGAAGATGTGCAGTATGACTGTGTGAGAGCTGTCGCTGGCTTGAATTCAGGATTGTATATTTAGTCCATATGTGCAGGTGGTGTGATGTCCAGGTGAGATGAGAGAAGACAGTGGATCACCTGAGTGCTGCCACCATGTCTCCACGTGACAGCAGGCACGCTCACCGCAAGCGTTATACTTATAGAAATGTAATAAATCGTAACACTGTGCTCAGTCATTTATCTGCAGTTTAATAAGATGTTGAAAGCACTTGGCGCTGTTCTGTTCAGCAGCTCTTGAGTGCTCCTTGATGTTAATTTGGATTTTAATTGATGATGATGGGTTTTTTTCAGCTAGCCTTGTTAATATGAGGTAAAAATGATCCAGTGTGCACTCAGTATCAGAAGAATGTCAGCCAGACGTTCCTGAATCCTGGCACCGGGAGATCCAGTGACAGTTCCAAACAGGCCAGAGTGGGGGGGTGGAACTTTGATTTGGCTTATATTTAAGTGTGGAACAAAATGAGAGAGTCGAGGTATTGACTCAGTTTTAGTTGTAATTAGGGATGCGCCGATCCGATATTAAGTATCGGTCCGATACTGGCCTAAATTACTGGATCGGATATCGGAAAGGAATAAAAAAATGTAATCCGATATATTAAATAACGTTTCGCTCACATTAGCTGCATTACAGGGCTCAGTCGTCTTCTTCTTCTTGTGGGTTTTGCGGTTGACCAAACCAGCTTAGAGCTGCATTACCGCCACCTACTGGAATGGAGTGGGGGATCAGGAGTTAGAAAACAACCCCCTTAGATTCCCTTTGACACTGAGCGATCATCGCTGACATGTTTTTCCGCCTCCACCGCTCTCTGCCTTGTTTGTGTGTTGTGCTGAGAATCAGCTGTTATTTTTTTTCTCTACTTCAGCTCCCGGACATACTGCTAGCGAGCGCAGCTATTAGCACTGGTGACCGTCCGGTACCGGAAGAACCCCTTCCCCGTCAAAATATTTTTGATACTTTAATCCCTGATTTGTGACTAAATATAGACCTGCAGTAGAAACGTATTTAGGAGAATGCTTGTAAATATAAAGCATTACAAGATTGCGCTCACGCAGCCCCTAGTTTTTCACGTGAACACTGATGACGCAACAGCAGCAGTCAGCTGATTTACGTGCAGTCTGTCTGCACAAGCGGAAAGAGGCGGAGCCGGCGCGCTCAGATGGAGCAGAAGGAAATGTTTTTCTAGTGTCCAAAAGAAGCCTTTTCGTCCCTGTAACCTCCATTAAACCTTTACTGGGAAACAGCTGGAGGTCCTTCATCAACCACCTGATCAGTAAGTGAAGAGAACTTTGTAGCTGCTCCATCCACCCTGTTTGTTTCACACAGGGAAAAACTGCAGTACAGAAGTTAAAATATGCAGATGAACTGTTAATATGAAAAAAGTATTTCTTATCCAGTTACTTGGGTAAACAATATAAATAGAATACACAATTGCTAAAATAATCAATAGTTGCAGCCCTAATGAAATTTGCAACATGCCATAAGCATCACCTTCTCACACAGAAGCAACAGGATTCAGGTGATAGTTATTGTTGTAAGTAAGTAAAGTTTATTTATATAACGTTTTTCACAGACAGAAAAGCACTGTACAATAATTAAAACACAATACCACCCCCCCACCCCCAGAAAACACTATGTTAAAAACATAACATTATCATATTAAAAGAAAAAGAATAAAAATAAAGTCAGAAACCAGAAAGTCTGGTTAAACAGAAAAGTTTTCAACTATTTTTTAAATGACACCACAGAGTCAGCTAAATGGAGCTGGAGTGGTAAACAGTTCCAGAGCTTTGGTGCCACTGCCTAAAAAGCTCTGCCCGCCCTGGTCCTTAGTCTTGTATGTGGGACAACTAAAAGACTTTGAATTTGTTGTGTGAGAGACTGTTGACTTCTTTTTTTTTATGTTTTTAAATGCCTGGATCAATTTTAAATATTGGATTTATATCGGTATCGCCCGATATCCAAATGTAAAATATCGGTATCGGACATAAAAAAGTGGTATCGTGCCATCCCTAGTTGTAATGACTAATGTGGACAGACTAGTATAAATGAAAAACCCAGCATCAGTGAAGTGAATAGGCTACAGCGTATGTGCTGGTTGGCTTATTAGGTGAAGACTTCAGTGATGGTCCATCATATGGTTCACACTCGCTCTGGTCAAACTGACAGAAGAGAAAAAAGTTTTTGTCATCACAGGCTGTCAACCAGCTTTTAGGATGACAGCGGTGTGAGACCAAACTTCCCTAAAAGATCAGCAAAGTTTACATTTGGAGGTTTCTGGGTGGTGGAATACATCACAGATTTGTTATCTATGAATGCGATGTTTGATTGGAAGCTCTGTCTTCGTCTTGTTTTATGGCTTTACTTTCTGATTCATTTCTTTGGTTGAAATATGCATCTTTACAGCATTAATAAAAGACACTTACCCAGTGTGTTTAAATATGGAACCATATGTGACAAGTGGAGAGTAAGGTCCGTCTTGCTATTGTCATAATCCAGTACATCATGACCCCAAACCTAATGATACGTTTTCTTATCTGTGATACGACAGGTTTGCGCAGTATTTCAGGTGCTGGGCTCTTGAAATGAAACAGTCAAGCATTTATGGATCTTTAAAAAAGAAAGTTACTCATTAAAATCACCATAAACAATGCGCACTTCTTTAATCTATTCAGCAAGAAATCACATCCCATGACTGTAGGAAGCATCTGCAGTCATGGCTGGGAGGTATTTTCAAATCTTACAGTTGCACCTATTTTGGCAGGTGTGTGTTTTCTTTTATCTGACATGGGGCCGGACACTCCCCCACTGGTGCTTTGTTACACAGTGTTTCAGCGCCTCTTACTTACATCTGGCTGCTCTGTCCTTTTCTTTCTCCTTCGTCTTATTTTCTAATTTCTCATCATTTTCATCTCCTGTCTTCCTCTTATGTTCCATTCCTCCCACTCTGTTTGTCCTTCTCGATCACACACCTTATACCCCACACATTCTGTCTGTTCTATTTTTCACTCAAACACTTCATGATACAGATAAATATAATGGTTCACTGGCTGGGAGCTCTCTGCCACATTCTCGCTTTGCCATTTCTACCTCATGAAGAAAATGATCACTGTGGAGTGAGTGACAGCTTTTTCACTTTAAATATATAGAGACAGCTTGTTTCCACATAGTAGGTTAACAGTATATTAAGAAGAAGATCAACTTTTCAGACAATTACAGGATGCTTTTTACTGAGCCTTGAGATCGTGTGTGTGTGTGCCCACAAACTAAATGAATAATGTCAGCCAAGATGAAATTTCCTCTTCTCCCTCTATGTTTTTCTTTTTTCTTTCTTTTTTTTTTTTGATTAATTTGATCATTTAGTTTCTAAAGACTTGGCAACCACCATCAGCAGCTCGTCACCTTTATGGACTTTTCATGGAGCGAGTAGGAGTAGTTCACATTGATCTTTAGCAACCAATCGCTAGTGGGTGTGCACTGATAGCTAGCACCACAGTTTGTCTTCCACTGTGACCGCCATGGCAAAAGAGTGGGAGGCACTTTGGATCCACTCCATGTCCCCTTATTGACCTTTAGTCTGTCGATGAAAATGCTCCTCTTTGCTTAATGCACCTTGGCAGGGCTTAAATGTACCTTTTATAATGTCAGTACCTTGCTTGAGCCACTGCTTTTCCAAGGTTCTTATTTTGCCTATAAATATAGATGCAACGCCATTTTATTCTGAGAGAACGATGTTCTGCTGTGTGTCTTAAATGGCTCGAGGTAGAGGAAATAGTTTAATAAAAAATATAAAAGGGCTCATTCAGAGGATCTGGACATGACCAAAAGCAGCCCTCGCACACTAAGGTGCCGTTTACACGAGACCGTTTTCATTTTGAAACGGTGTCGTTTTGATGCGTTTCGCCCTTCTGTTTACACGACAACAGAGTGAAAACGATGTGTTTCAGAAACGGGGTCCAGAGTGGAGCGTTTCAGAAACGCACCGGCTTGCGTTTTTGTGTAAACACTTGAAACCAGGATGATTTGAAAACGCTCGACTCGCACATGCGCACTATGGTTGCGACGGCCACAGTTTTTCGCGCACGCGCAAACTGATAAACAGTACTCGTGGATTCACGAGTGCTTCTTATGCTTTTCCTGTGTTTTTACCGTTTTGCAATTCAGCGTTGTGTGCAGCGGCGATCCAACCTCATCATCGGTCCACACAAAACCTCTCACATTGGCCGTTTTGTAAGTAATGAACAATTTGCCGCACTACCTACTGTGTCACTCCACGCATGCGCGTCTTGCATAAACAAACTTTGCAAAGAGAAAACCAACGCCAACTTGTGGCCTGGCATGAGAACTACATCGTTTTCATCGTTTCACATGTCCTCGTGCAAATGCGGATCGTTTCTGAAACGCCATTGTGTAAACGAAAGGCTGAAACGCATCAAAACGACACCGTTTCCAGTGAAAACGGCTTCGTGTAAACGGCACCTAAAACAGCATCACTGCCCACTATGACAACCATTGAAAATTGTGTGTTAACCAAAATTGAACAAAGGCACACCATTAATCACATTTTGCATATCTTCTATCTTCTCTTCAAATAATTAGAGTTCTGTAGGAAAAGAATTCACTTTCAGAGCAGGTTTGGTAAAGGAGGAAAAGCTGCAGCTAACAGTGGTGTGGCTGTTACTCAGAGAAGTAATAAATTACACTTTATTCATTACTTAAAAAAAATAATGAATTACATTACTTGAATGCTTTGGCACATAATTAGCACCCTAGGTGCCGGGGGGTCAGTGGGTTTTTCACTTTCAAGTTGTTGCAGGCAACAGATGACTTTCTCCTTGCAGTTGCTTGTGCGCTCTCGCCTTAAGACCTCACAAATATTGTAGTCACTGAGGAATGTAGTAATTTTGGTGTGATAATCAGCTGAGTTTAGAACAGCAGCCCCCCGTATCGGCTGGTAGTGTGGTGACGCTCTGGTCTTTACTGAGGGATGTGATGGCCTTCTTTTCCTGAATTGTGAGGTTGGACTGAGGAACTCTTGCACTGGAGAGTGTAGATGAAACCTTCATCCTTATTTGCTCTGCTTCAGGTTGTGTTAGTTTAATAATCCTTATGACTGTTTCTGTGGCTGTGATGAGATCCACTGTGGGGAGCTGTTGTGGAGATATGGTAAATTTGAGCCCTTTGGCTAGCACATCCCTGCTCTGGTTTAGTGAGGACCCATTCTGATTAGTTCTTCACCCACTTATCTTGGCTGTTTGGTTGTGGTGTCTTCCTGAATGTTAAGTTTTTGTTTGCAGTGTTCAGAATTTTTGAAATTGTCTTTGTTTGCCTTTGATGTGCTGTGCCACCTGTGCCTTGTCCACAAAGTTAGAAGCCTCTCCTAAGATGGAGGAAGGTAAGAGTTGTGAGTTCCTGCAGGGTCTGGGTGGACCTGGACCTCTTATCCTTTGATCAGAAGCTGGTTCTTTGCTTTCCATAACTCTGCAGATCTGCAGGGTTCCCAGGTGCCTCAACCTCCACTTACACCTTACTTCAGGTGAACTCAATAGGTGGGAATGACCCACACCTTCTTTCACACCTTGGCTCATGTGATGATGCACAAAATTAATACTGGGTCCACCTCCAAAGGGGACAACTCCCATTAGGGTTTAAATATCTGTGACTCTCCACCTTTTGGTTTTAGAACTAAAGAAGCATCTTGGATAAGAGGTGAAACGTCTTCAAAAAAAATTAAAGAAGTGCTGACGCCTTTTTTCAAACTCATGAGACTGCATTGACCTGGATCTAATCTACACAGTTACCTGCTGAAGATCAGGTTCTGGCTGCTGGGCTGGAGTCCATACCAGCAGCTTTAACATCAATCTGAGTTAGCATGCTATCTGTGCAGAGAGCAGAGGCTGTGTTGGCAGTATTAGCTGTTGTTTCTTTCCTGCACACAAGTTACAGATTAGCACAATGCTCTTGTCCTTTTATGCAATAACAATTAAAGTAATGTCCATATCTCCACCCCTCAAACCGGTGACAACCGTTTTCTTCCCCCCTGCACATGAACTGAAATCAGCTGATAGCACAAGTGTAGGATGACAAAGGCATGCTTTGATGATTTTTCTTTCTTTATGCCCATCATACAATTAAAGAACCTGTGTAACATAACTCTAATGTGATTTCATGTGGTACACCCAACACCGGCTCACTCCTCTTTACAGAAACTCTCCACAGATTTTCTGTAGGGTTGAGGTCTGCAGACCGGCTCGGCCACTCCGTGACCTTAATGTGCTTCTTCTTTAGCCACTCCTTTGGTGCCTTGGTGGTATGTTTTAGGTCATTGTCATGCTGGAAGACCATCCACGACTCATTTTCAGCCAGAATTCTGGCAGGGATGTTGGGGATCAAATATGTATTTCACTCACTGACACGCAAATTCATTTATAACTGTAACGTGTTTTTTTTGGGGGGGGGGGGTTGGTTGTCTTTCTCTCTCCATTAAAATGAAACCATAAAAATTAGAGGGCACTCATTTCTTTCTAAGTGAGCAAACTTACAAATTCAGCAGGGGATCAAATAATTATTTCCTTCACTCTAACTATGCTTACTTACTAAAACTTGAATCTAAAAGTGTCTTTCTCTAAAAAATATAGTCTTTATAATCTTATAAGCGCATGTCTTTGCCCATACCCTGAACTCAGGTTTCTGCTACATACAAGTTTTTTTTTACAGCAATCTGGGCTATTTGTTACACATAAACACATTTGAGCATCAAGACTGAAAAGCGTTTTTCTAGAATGGCCCCACTGTAAAGATAGAGTGAATAATTAAGCACCTTTAAACCAACATTGGCATTAATAATCATCATGATCATTATCAAATGTCAGAAAAAATTTTAGTTTAGAGCAGCAAACCACCCATTATATATTCCCCTCACCCTCCTGCTCCTGCATTGTTTTAGAGAACCTATACTGCCCTGTGGATGTAATGCAGAAGGTACCTCAGGGTATCCCTTTAGAATCCCTCCGAATCTTAAATAGACCTCCGAGGAGCTGCACATGCTGCTGTGTGATGTTAAAATGTGATGAGCACGTGTCGTGACCAAGGGTTCTCCTGGATTATGACTCAGATGATGCTCTGATTCTGGTTTGGTGATCATAGACTGTCTGTTACATGATTCTGGTGTCATTTACTGTCTTGCCCAAGGTTACAGCTGGGTCATATCCCACATATCCATTATGGTGCATAATAACAAAACATGCCTCCAGTTTGTTCTGTAGACGTGCACGCATAGAATTTAAAAGTATGGTAGTATGCAAATATTTGCTTCTTTATTAAAAGAAAAACAATGAGCTGATCTTACTGAAAAGCAGTGCCTGCATATTACAAAGCCTGATATAGCTTATAGTAATCCTCTGTGCCTTAGACCTCCATTACTGTACATGAACTATTAAAAGCCCATCAGTGAGCTGCGGTGTTGCACGAGGTGACATGCTCTTTCATTATCACCAACAGCAGTTTCACCGTGCAGCTGTTCAGAGCACAAAATGTGTATAAACCTGAAATACAAATACGCTGTTTACTCAGTATTTTAAAATTAAAGCTCCCAGCACACATAACTACACATTTGGGGCTCGTTTTTTTTTTTTACATGTGACAAACAGGCTAAAGAAATTAAAATGCAATGAGACATGAAGTAACACTGGGCTTTGTTTACTATACTTTTATCCTTGAAGCTGCTCATTAGTTTGTGGTTAAGTCCTCAGTTGTTAGATACATTTTTTGCTTTGTTTTAGGGTTGTTGTTGTTGTTTTTTTCTATCGTGCTCTTCTTCTGTGAGCAACCCTAATCACATGATTAATCATTTAAGTCAAAACTAAACTTCCAAAATCATCCCTCTAATTTCTTGCCTTGTAATTAAGGCAAAGCACTAATGCCAAAACAATGATGATTAGAAAAGCTTTGGAATATGTAACTGACTCTGAGGTATTGAAGGGGCAGTTCCCTGGCAGTGAATGATGTTGGACCTGTACAGTATCGTGGACATCCGTGAGTCTTGAACTTGGTGACTAAAGAAAAAACCTTTTATTGTAGCAGCTAGTGCCCCTGTGAACAGAGAGACTGCAGTGACTGCCAAAGATAGTGTGTGATGTGCTGTTTTAGTGAAGCCTTTCTCACACAAGCCAACTCTGCCACTTAGGAGGTGAAGGTGTAAGATGCAAGTGCTACTAACACTTGATTTCTGTGATAGTGTCACCTAAAAAAACAAACCTGTATCTCATGTGTCAGTGAAAGTGAAATTCTGCCATTGTCTTCTATTAGGTTGCCCAGATATTTGTTTTATGCATTTTATCGATTAAACATTTTACCTTCCATTAGGCTACTGCAGATATAACACTTTATTTTCAGGTGCAGAGTTCAGATTTAGATTTCCAATATTATTAAATGTTTGTTTTTGTCCACACACACGTACAAGAGCTGAAAATGTTTTCTCCTAGACTTTTTTCCAGTGTTGGCAGGTCTGGCTAGACATATTTATTCCTGTCACTTTGCCCAGTAAATACAACAACAGAAGCACAAGTGGCTTTGTTCCAGTAAATGAAATGTCTCAGTGATAGGAGGAAGAGAATCAATTGCTGTTTGCTTTACTGTGTGTAGGCAATGCAGAGACGCTGTGACTGTGGCATAGAAGAGCTATCGGGAAATACTTCAGATCGATCGCTTCTGGACTCAGACCAATGCTCCATCAACAACACAGCGAAGACACAACAGTAGCATGTGTCTGTGTTTGTTCCTGAGTGAACCAGATCCACTCTGATCTAACTCCCCAAAGCACACACGGATGGCATTCTGATGGCAACACAACATGTTATGCTGGCTGTAGATTATCAAGATGTTTTTTTGTACAGCGTTGACACTAACGCAGCGCTCTCGGCTTTAATCCCACTTTCATTAAGAAAAAAAGCTTCAGGAGCCAAAACTAACTTTGAGATCTATCTTTTAGTAAGTGACTTTGAGAGCCTTGATGCTTGATCTGTCTGCTGTAAACTCTGATTACATTTGCATGACTTTGTGTGACTTATCTAAAAGTGCTTGTCTTAGTGTGCTGTGTGTATGTCTTGTTTCAGAGGAGTGTGTGTGTGTGTGCACCCTGTGATGCAGATGAAGACATGAGCACAACCTCAGTTGGCCACTTTGGGCTCTCATTATGCAGGATTTGTTTGGGCTCTCACACCCAGTTGCCTATCTTGCTTTTAAACATGCACACACACATATGTACATGTTGCCCTGAGTATGTAAAACACATCCCCAAACACAAAGATAAGGACAGATACTAAGAGCTTTAAACATGAGAGCAAGTCTGTTAAATGCTTCTAAGGATATGCATGTACCAGTAAAGGTGCACATACACACGAGAAGCCATGTAGTCATTTTCATTAGTCATTTTATTTGCCTGAATATTTTAACCAACAAACTCCCTCTTTGCCTGCCCTTAACCCTGATTCCTCAAATGGTCTGCCCCACAGCTCTTCAGCAGCATCTCATTTCTCTTCTCTGCGCTGTCTACACCATGCATGCTTTAGTAGAATTAATAGAAATCTCCCAGGCTCATCGCAGTAAAATCCTTGCCATGTGCTGTGCTGTCTGCCAGCCTGTAATTCATGTATAATGCATCCTGTCTTTCCCCTCACTCTTATTGAGCAGAGGTGAAGAGAAGCTTACTGAGTAGATGCCAAGTATGACCACATAGCAGGCACCAGCCATGATAACACACAAAGTATAGATAAAGATACTGAGAAAGAAGCAAAGTGGATCATTAGGCAGGTAGTGGACAAACAAAAGAGGATAATGATGAATAACAGCTTAGAGAAAGAAGATTATATCAGATGTGAACAGAACTTAACAGAAATACTGTGGATGACTCTTTGCAAGTCAATAAAAATTCCACATGTAGAAGGAAAGTGTATACGGCGCTTTGCTAATTCAGACATAAGTTATCTCAATAAATTGTTGGGCCACCACATGCTGCCGGAACAACTTCAGTAAATCTTGGCTCTGAGTTCAAAACAGGATGAATCAAGACCTGGAACACTCACAATAAAAATGCGTTAGTAACAGCCTGACTGATTGTAGTAGTCATTTCATAAAAATTACATTTAAGAGATGGAGAGATACATGAAGGAAATACTTTAGGCACAATCACTGGATGAGAAATAGAAATAAATAGAAAAAAAGAGTCTAAAATGCATTAGGAATTCTCAGAAAACAAAACCAGAAATTAGATTTTTGATTATTTATTTATTTATTCATTTACTGTGGGTGGGCAGCGGGTGTGGGGGTAAGCATTGTTGCCCCCCCCCCATCCCGGAACTATGAATTGGATAAGCAGAATAAGATGGATGGATGGAAGGATGGATGGGTGGAATTTACTGTGGGCAAATTATAGAACAAAATGCTCCTAAAGTCATGTCAACAATCAGCTGTAGTTTGCTCTTTTTTTTAAACAGGAAGAAAGTCATTACAAAGAATTGTCATTCTCACAAATGTGTCATTTACATGAACATAATGGGTTGTTGTGATGGGAGGAAAGTGACATTGGATACATTTGTTTACAATGCTAATGTCATTTCACTGTCAGGAACTACCCAGGGGTTCCCATTGTGAAAGCATCTGCTTTTATAAATTCCATAGTATGCTCCTCCATAACTAATAATATAGATGTAAAACTTTGTCCCACAGTAACAAAATGGCTTCACTTTTTAAACCAGGAAGAGATTGAACTATATCGCTCTTCTTTTCTTTTTTTGCCTTTCTATATGATATATACACTCACTGGTTTGTTAGGTAAACCTTGCTGGTACCTGGATGTACCCGGAAACATTCCTCAGAGATTTTGATCCATATTGACACAATAGCATCACACAGTTGCAGATTTGAGATCTGATGACTGCGGAGGCCATTTGAGTGCAGTGAACTCATTGTCATGTGCAACAAACCAGTTTGAGATGATTCGAGCTTTGTGATATGGTGGCTTATCCGGGTGGATGCTGCCATCAGAAGATGGCTACACTGTGATCATAAAGGGATGGATTTGGTCAGCAACAATACTCGTATAGACTCTGGCATCTGACCAATGCTCAGTTACTACTAAACAGCCCTTAATGTGCCAGGAAAATATCCTGCTCACCATTACATTACACCACCACAACCAGCCTGACCCACTGATGCAAGGCAGGATGGATCCATGCTTTCATGTTCATGCCAAATTCTGACCTACTGTCTGAAGGCTGCAGCAGAAATCAAGCTGCGCTTTTCCAGCCTCTGTGAACTGCAGCTTGTTTCCTGTTCTCAGCTGACAGCAGTGGCTCCTGGTGTGGTCTTCTGCTGCTGTAGTCCAGCTGTTTTAAATTTTGACGTACCTGACTGCCCATCTGGCACCAACAAAATCACTCAAATCACCTTTCTTCCTCATTCTGATGCTCGGTTTGAACTCCAGTGGGTCATCTTGACCTTGTTGAAATGTGTAACTAACTTTGAGTTGCTGCCATGCGATTGGCTGACTAGATATTTGTCTTAAAGAGCATTTGAACAGATGTGCCTAAGAAAGTGGCTGGTAAGTGTATATATGATATTATTAATGAATGAATGTGTTTCGGCATTTGTGTAAATAGAAACATTCAACCTAAATTCAATTCAATTCAATTTTATTTATATAGCGCCAAATCACAACAAACTGTCGCCTCAAGGCGCTTTGTATTGTGGGTAAAGACCCTACAATAATACAGAGAAAACCCAACAGTCAAAACGACCCCCTATGAGCAGCACTTGGTGACAGTGGAAAGGAAAAACTCCCTTTAACAGGAAGAAACCTCCAGCAGAACCAGGCTCAGGGAGGGGGGGTCATCGGTTGGGCTGAGGGGAGAGAAAGACATGCTGTGGAAGAGAGCCAGAGATTAATAAGGCTTATTTACAAAGTAAATAAGGTGAATGAGAAGAAACAGTGCATTATGTGAACCCCCCAGCAGCCTAGGCCTATAGCAGCATAACTAAGGGATGGTTCAGGGTCACCTGATCCAGCCCTAACTATAAGCTTGATCATAAAGGAAAGTTTTAAGCCTAATCTTAAAAATAGAGAGGGTGTCTGTCTCCTGAATCCAAGCTGGGAGCTGGTTGCACAGAAGAGGGGCCTGAAAGCTGAAGGCTCTGCCTCCCATTCTACTCTTAAGTATCCTAGGAACCACAAGTAAGCCAGCAGTCTGAGAGTGAAGTGCTCTGTTGGGGTGATATGGTACTATGAGGTCTTTGAGATAAGATGGTGCCTGATTACTCAGACCTTGTAGGTGAGGAGAAGGATTTTAAATTCTATTCTAGATTTAACAGGGAGCCAATGAAGAGAAGCCAATATGGGAGAAATTTGCTCTCTCTTTCTAGACCCTGTCAGTACTTTAGCTGCAGCATTTTGGATCAGCTGAAGGCTTTTCAGGGAGCTTTTAGGACAGCCTGATAATAATGAATTACAATAGTCCAGCCTAGAAGTAATAGAATCAGAATCAGAATCAGAAGGTTTTTATTGCCATATGGGTGAACAGGTTCACAGCATTAGGAAATTGCTGCGGTACTTCGTGCTTACAGAAAAAACAAATAAGTATAAAAACTATAAGACAATATACAAGTATACAAATTGCAAATATACAGAGATATTAGAGCTATAACTATAACACAATATTACAAAATTACAAAATATACAGTGCAGAGACTAATTAAAAGATAGAAGAATGTAGACTATATTCCACTAATATGTACATCAGTGCAGTCAGACAGGTGCATAGACATAGGGTCATCAGCGTTTGTGGAGGGTGGTGGTAACAGTCTTAGGGTAATTGTTCATGAGTCCAACAGCAGAGGGGAAGAAACTGTTCTTATGGTGGGAGGTTCTGGTCCGTATGGACCGTAGCCTCCTGCCTGAGGGGAGAGGGTCAAAAAGTCTGTGCCCAGGGTGAGAGTGGTCGGCTGTGATCCGACCTGCACGCCCCAGTGTCCTGGAGGTGTACAGGTCCTGGAGAGATGGGAGGTTACAGCCAATCACCTTCTCAGCAGAGTGCACAACGCGCTGTAGTCTCTGTTTGTCCCTAGTGGTGGCTCCAGCGTACCACACAGTGATGGAGGAGGTGAGGATGGACTCAATGATGGCAGTATAGAACTGCACCATGGTCCTTGCTGGCAAGTTGAATTTCTTCAACTGCCGCAGGAAGTACATCCTCTGCTGGGCCTTTTTGACGACAGAGGTGATGGTGGGCTCCCACTTGAGGTCCTGGGTGATGGTAGTTCCCAGGAAGCGAAAAGAGTCCACTGTGGTGATGGGGGTGTCAGTCAGGATGATGGAGGGTAGAGGGGCTGTGTGCTTCCTAAAGTCCACTATAATCTCCACTGTCTTCTGGGCGTTCAGTACCAGGTTATTGTGGCTGCACCAGGACACCAGACGTTTGACCTCCATCCTGTAGGCCGACTCGTCCCCATCTGAGATGAGTCCGATGAGAGTCATGTCGTCTGCAAACTTAATAAGCTTGACAGACTGGTGGTCAGAGGTGCAGCAGTTGGTATACAGGGAGAAGAGCAGAGGAGAGAGGACACAGCCCTGAGGAGTGCCAGTGCTGATGGTCCGAGAGTCCGAGACATTCTTCCCCAGCCTCACGTGCTTCTTCCTGTTCATCAGGAAGTCAAAGATCTTAATCTTAATCCACCTGCAGATGGGATCTGGCACGTTCATCTGGGACAGCTTGTCTTGGAGGAGATCAGGGATGATGGTGTTGAAGGCAGAGCTGAAGTCCACAAACAGGATCCTGGCGTAGGTTCCCTGGGAGTCCAGATGCTGTAGGATGAAGTGCAGAGTCAGGTTGATGGCGTCGTCCACAGACCTGTTGGCTCTGTAGGCAAACTGCAGGGGGTCCAGAAGGGGGGCTGTGAGGGACTTGAGGTGGGACAGCACCAGACGCTCAAATGACTTCATGACCACAGAAGTCAGTGCCACAGGTCTGTAGTCATTTAGTCCAGTGATCCTTGGCTTCTTGGGGACAGGAACAATGGTAGCGGTTTTAAAGCAGACAGGCACGTGGCAAGCCTCCAGTGAGGAGTTGAAGATGTTCGTGAACAATGGGGCAAGCTCGTTAGCACAGTGTCTCAGTGTGGCAGGTGAGACACCATCTGGACCTGGAGCTTTGCGAGCTTTGACACTCCTGAACTGCTTTAGCACCTGGTCCTCCTGAATACAAAAGACTGTGGGGGTGGGGGAGGAGGGGGACTCTGGGGCGGGAGTCCTTGATGATGTGGGCTTCTCTGAGGTGTGGGGAGTGGGGGAGGTTGGGGGGTGAATATTTGTGTTGGCTGTATTGTAGTTGGGACTGGTGGAGGTGTGAAGGCTGCTGAACTGACCATCAAAACGAAAGTAGAACTCGTTCAGTCTATTTGCAGTTTGTAGGTCGTCTGTGGAGTGGGGGGTTTTAGGCTTGTAGTTGGTAATCTGCCTAAAGCTTTTCCATACAGAGGCCGCGTCGTTCTCTGAGATCTGCTGCTGTATATTCTCAGAGTGATGTGATCTAGCAGTGGCCACTTCCTTGCTAAACCTGTACTTGGCCTCTTTGTAGCAGTCTTTGTCCCCACTTTTAAAAGCCTCCCTCTTCTCTATCCACAGCTGCTTCAGTTTGGGAGTAAACCAGGGTTTGTCACTGTTATAACACACCCTGGTGCGTGATGGCACAGTGCTGTCCTCGCAGAAGTGGATATACGAGGTTACAGTGTCCGTGTAGTCATCCAGACTGTCACAGGCAGCCCTCATTGAGTCCCAGTCTGTAGTTTCGAAGCATGTGCGGAGCTCCTCCACAGCCTCACGGGTCCACTGCTTTGTTGTCCTCACCACAGGTTTTGAGAGCTTCAGCCTCTGTCTGTACGCGGGGATCAGGTGGATCATGTCGTGGTCAGAGAGGCCGAGTGCAGCGCGGGGCACTGCGTGATAAGCCCCGCTTATCGTGCTGTAGCAGTGGTCTAGTGTCTTCTCCTCTCTGGTCGGACATGTGATATATATTGTTTATATTTGGGAAGTTCCTGACTCAGGCTGGCTTTATTAAAGTCCCCAAGTACGATGATAAGAGAGTCCGGGTATGTCCGCTCCATGCACAGAATCTGCTCTGTGAGCGCGCACTGGGCCTCGTGCACATCCGCGTCCGGCGGGATGTAAACAGCAGCCAGTATGAATGAAGCGAACTCCCGCGGAGAGTAGAACGGTTTACAGTGAATGAAAAGATATTCCAGTGAGGGAGAGCAGTGCTTAGCAATCTCTGTCACATCCGTACACCAGCCACTGTTTATGTAGAAGCAGACTCCTCCACCTGTAGCCTTGCCGGAAAGCGCAGCTTGCCGGTCTGCGCGGAGGAGATGAAATCCCTCCAACTGGAGCGCGCAGTCCGGTATCTCCTCACACAGCCATGACTCCATGACAGCCATAAATGCATGAATTAGCTTTTCAGCATCACTCTGAGAAAGGATGTTTCTAATTTTAGAAATATTGAACAAATGCAAAAAAGGGGTCCTACATATTTGTTTAATATGTGCATTGAAGGACATATCCTGGTCAAAAATGACTCCAAGATTCTCACAGTGTTACTGGAGGCCAAAGTAATGCCATCCAGAGTAAGTATCTGGTTAGACACCATGTTTCTAAGATTTGTGGGGCCGAGAACAAGAATTTCAGTTTTATCTGAATTTAGAAGCAGGAAATTAGAGGTCATCCAGGCCTTAATATCTTTAAGACATTCCTGCAGTTTAACTAATTGATGTGTGTCATCTGGCTTCATTGATAGGTAAAGCTGAGTATCATCTGCATAACAATGAAAATTGATTCAGTGCTTTCTAAGGTGCCGTTTACACGAAGCCGTTTTCACTGGAAACGGTGTCGTTTTGATGCGTTTCAGCCTTTCGTTTACACGATGGCGTTTCAGAAACGATCCGCGTTTACACGAGGACATGTGAAACGATGAAAACGATGTAGTTCCCATGCCAGGCCACAAGTTGGCGTTGGTTTTCTCTTTGCAGTTTGTTTACGCAAGACGCGCATGCGTGGAGTGACACAGTAGGTAGTGCGGCAAATTGTTCATTACTTACAAAACGGCCAATGTGAGAGGTTTTGTGTGGACCGATGATGAGGTTGGATCGCTGCTGCACACAACGCTGAATTACAAAACGGTAAAAACACAGGAAAAGCATAAGAAGCACTCGTGAATCCGCGAGTACTGTTTATCAGTTTGCGCGTGCGCGAAAAACTGGCCGTCGCAACCATAGTGCGCATGTGCGAGTCGAGCGTTTTCAAATCACCCCGGTTTCAAGTGTTTACACGAAAACGCAAGCCGGTGCGTTTCTGAAACGCTCCACTCTGGACCCCGTTTCTGAAACACATCGTTTTCACTCTGTTGTCGTGTAAACAGAAGGGCGAAACGCATCAAAACGACACCGTTGTCGTGTAAACGCAAGGCCGAAACGCATCAAAACGACACCGTTTCAAAATGAAAACGGTCTCGTGTAAACGGCACCTAATAATACTGCCTAAGGGAAGCATGTATAATGTAAATAAAATTGGTCCTAGCACAGAACCCTGTGGAACTCCATAATTAACCTTAGTGTGTGAAGAAGACTCCCCATTTACATGAACAAATTGGAGTCTATGAGATAAATATGATTCAAACCACTGCAGTGCAGTACCTTTAATACCTATAGTATGCTCTAATCTCTGTAATAAACTGTTATGGTCAACAGTATCAAAAGCTGCACTGAGGTCCAACAGGACAAGAACAGAGATGAGTCCACTGTCAGAGGCTCTAAGAAGATCATTGGTAACCTTCACTAATGCTGTTTCTGTACTGTGATGAATTCTGAAACCTGACTGAAACTCTTCAAATAAACCGTTCCTCTGCAGATGATCAGTTAGCTGTTTTACAACTACTCTTTCAAGAATCTTTGAGAGAAAAGGAAGGTTGGAGATTGGCCTATAATTAGCTAAGACAGCTGGATCAGTGATGGCTTTTTAAGTAGAGGTTTAATTACAGCCACCTTGAAGGTCTGTGGTACATAGCCAACTAATAAAGACTGATTGATCATTTTTAAGATTGAAGCATCAATAAATGGAAAGACTTCTTTGAACAGTCTAGTAGGAATGGGATCAAACATGTTGCTGGTTTAGAGGAAGTAACTATTGAAGTTAACTCTGAAAGATCAACTGGAGCAAAAGAGTCTAAACAAATACCAGCAGTGCTGAAAGCAGCCAAACATGAAGAATAATCTTTGAGATGGTTATGAATAATTTTTTCTCTAATGTCTAAAATTTTATTTGTAAAGAAATCCATGAAGTCACTACTAGTTAACGTGAAAGGAATACTCGGCTCTACAGAGCTCTGACTCTTTGTCAGCCTGGCTACAGTGCTGAAAACAAACCTGGGGTTGTTCTTATTTTCTTCAATTAATGATGAATAGTAAGATGTCCTAGCTTTACGGAGGGCTTTTTTATAGAGCAACAAACTCTTTTTCCAGGCTAAATGAGCATCTTCTAATTTAGTGAGATGCCATTCCCTCTCCAGCTTTCGGGTTATCTGCTTTAAGCTGTGCAAGATAAAGGACTTTTAATGCATTCTGTCCTTCCTTTAAATACCTTCTTTTTTCTCTTTCTTTTTAAAAAATTAATTTCAGGGAGGCATGCACCAGCATACCTAATTCTTTTATCCTTATTGTAACAGCAGAGTTTAAAGTACAGACTGTCACGGTGGTATTGAAATGCTTTTAGATAATATGAAGCTTGTAACAGTACAAAGAACAGTGAAGGGAAAAGCACTGCATGAAGATCACAAAAAGACTATAATATGGTCTGAGTTTAATATAGTGATCTGAAGCTCCAGCATTGCCTTTAGCATTCTTCTACCTGCAAATATCACTGTATTATTTATCAGCATCTTTGTCAGAAGCTAATAGGGATCCAAATTAATAAACAAGTGAGCCAAATTAGCCAGCCACCTTCACTTAGCTAGCTGAACCCAATGTAATTGATCCTGTGATACCTGTGGATCTGACCTCCTGAACCATACGACTGCTTTGCCCTCATCTGTTTGGTGCTCACCTGTAATCCTCTATTTACTGCCACAAATATTTCTGGTTGGGCAGTCGCAGGAAGTAATCCTACAACATTGTTAACCCAAACTCTCACAAACTCAGCTTAGATGCTTAACCCCAATCTTGTTCTCATTTTTGCTGTTCCATTCCTGAGAAACTGACACCTCTCCTCATTTCTCCTTATTTAATTGCCTGTGCCATTTACGGTGATTCCTTATTTCAACTTGCCTAAAGGCATTTTCCTAAATTCTTCATTACCACTTCACCTGGATGATTCACCAGGTCCAATATAAAGATGTAACTTTTTCCTAAGCCAAACAGTTGGTGTAAATGTGTTTAAATTAATATGAATTTGCTATATTTTTATCTATTAAAGCCCTCTTCAAATGACAATCAAGTTTTTTAACCTTTCCATGACCAAATGGTTTTTGTGCGGGGCCTGCACTCAAAATTACCATTGATGAAGATTGATGAAATGTGTGTCTGTAATCTGCATATTCCCACACCCCCATTTGTTCATATAAGGAACCACTTTACCTCATATTTAAAAACAAACATATTCTTCAGCAAGAATACTGCCATAAAATAGACTGTAACTGATGACATCCAACAGCCACTGAAGTCATTTTATAAGTATAATAAGGTGCCGTTTACACAAAGCCGTTTTCACTGGAAACGGTGTCGTTTTGATGCGTTTCAGCCTTTCGTTTACACGATGGCGTTTCAGAAACGATCCGCGTTTACATGAGGACATGTGAAACGATGAAAACGATGTAGTTCCCATGCCAGGCCACAAGTTGGCGTTGGTTTTCTCTTTGCAGTTTGTTTACGCAAGACGCGCATGCGTGGAGTGACACAGTAGGTAGTGCGGCAAATTGTTCATTACTTACAAAACGGCCAATGTGAGAGGTTTTGTGTGGACAGATGATGAGGTTGGATCGCTGCTGCACACAACGCTGAATTACAAAACGGTAAAAACACAGGAAAAGCATAAGAAGCACTCGTGAATCCGCGAGTGCTGTTTATCAGTTTGTGCGTGCGCGAAAAACTGGCCGTCTCAACCATAGTGCGCATGTGCGAGTCGAGCGTTTTCAAATCACCCCGGTTTCAAGTGTTTACACGCAAACGCAAGCCAGTGCGTTTCTGAAACGCTCCACTCTGGACCCCGTTTCTGAAACACATCGTTTTCACTCTGTTGTCGTGTAAACACAAGGCCGAAACGCATCAAAACGACACCGTTTCAAAATGAAAACGGTCTCGTGTAAACGGCACCTAAGTTCTTTACATTTAAGATTTTATTGTTATGTTTTGGATTGTAATACTAAGTATTTTGGGCATTTCTTTTGATTTATTTCATGACTTTTTCCCTCTGAAGCAATCAGCACAGCACCCATTCAGGGTCCTCCTGATTTACATATTAAGCACTATGTTTTCCTCTCCTGCTTAACAAAACAAAGGCTTCAGTAGACGGACTGCTGCTGTGTCTATCTCCAAGCAGAAGGAGTGAGTGGGGCAGATGTAGAGGGGGATTGGGAGGCAGGCTGCAGGACTGATTTTTTTATATTTGTGTGTGTAGTGAAGTGTAGTGTTAAATCTAAGTATGTACTTCTGATGAGCAAATTAGGTTGTTTTTTGGTTTTGTTTGTTTGTTTTTGGATGGGGGGAGGGCACCATGATAAAGAGAGCATCTATGGATCACTAAGTTGGGCAATAGAAGTGAATTTAAGAATACAGACTGCAGTTCTGAAACCAAAACAGCTTGTTCCCATTACAAATGACAATCTATTAAAAACTAAACTATGAATATTGTTGTTTTCTCTTTGTTTTGTGAAAGAGACAGAAGTTGCAACAAGTTCTTTCTTTAGAGAAGTGTAGTTTCCGTGGTTGCATCTGACTTGCTGTCTAATTTCTAATGATTAGATTCTATTTTGCGTGTCTGATTACAGACTCAATGGGAATGAGGCAGAAGAACAGGTGTCTGAATCTACAGTGTGACAAACCAATTTTCAGACAGTTAAGCAGAGGGAGTGCCTTTTAGCTGCCTCCTGTTCAGGGTCTTTTCAATTCAGTGTTTTCATTTTTTTGCTCTTGTCCATCAAGTCATTGTTACGCTTAGTCTTGAACTCGATGTCAGTCAGTTAATATGATTGCCTAATGCTGCTTTTGGTGCCACGGTTCACTCATTGCATTCATTAATTCATTCCTGCCTGCTGTTTTCCTGTTGCTAACTCCACTTGTCATTTAAGACCACTCACAAATGAAGCAAATAATGTTGATTACCTCATTACAACAGCACATGTCAACTCTGGGATATATTACACAGTGTGTGAACAGTCAGTTCTTAAAGTCAGAGTGTTTGATGTAGTCACTGAGCTGTGACAAGGCGGCAAATCATCATAGTAAGACAACTGGGTTGCTGCATTGTAGAAACAAGGCTTGTGGAGTGCTCCCAATCAGTAGTGGTGACGACCTGCAGTGGTCCGAGGAATGTGCTGGAAGTGTCCTTCACAGCAGCTCTAAGGCCTCATTCACACTGGAAGGCAACACCTGGCTCTGTCTGTCTGCTAGGGAAAAATGTTTTCTCCTCGATTGGCTGGTACAGTAAGTGATTCCTGAATTTTGCTGGCTGTCACCAGGTGAAAACTGGTCACAAAGAGGGTGCTGCACCAAAAACCTTGGAGTTCCTTTGGTCACTAGCAGATTGTTTTAGTTTTGTTTTGTTTAGTCCTGACTTGTCTGCAATCACATGCCAACTACTGGTCAAGTGGTAGTGAAACTTGAACAAGTGTGCTGCAAATGGGAAATGAAGAATGTTCGCCTTCAAAGTAAAAGTTGGCCAACACATTTCAAAAAGGTGCAGCTGTTAACTGCTAGCCATCACAGCAATTGCAAGAAGGTTTTTGGTGCAGTGCCATATACCTCTTTGCAACCAATTTCACCTGTTGACTGCCTGCAAACAGGGGGGTTGATGAAGCAGTGGAGCATTTTAATGGAAACCATGACAATGAAAATTATTTAGCAGTAACAACAGAGAAAAAAATATTCCAGCATGTTTAGCAATGGATTTTAGCCCATGACCTAATCAGAATAAAAAGCTTAATGCCAAATCAACAAGTAGATCAAGAGCTGAGACAAATTTATCCGACATTAACTCTCTAGAGCAGTGTGCTATTTTAATTGCAGCTATTTAATTGTGTGCTCTTAAAGCACACAGTGTTTTAACATTTCTGATGTTTGAGAAAGCTTTTTTTTAATGTGCACATGTAATGTAATTTGAATGCCATGGATAACTCCATTTATGATTGTCTAGCTGTGAAATTCCAGATTATGTTCTCACAAAACCGCCTAAATGATGTGCTGCAAAAATGAAACGCACACAGTGTTTCTGTGCAGGCTTTGTTAAAATGTAACCATTAAAATTTCACAGATGTAATGTCACAATTATCTCAGCACTGCTGGATGTGCTGTCTTGAAATCTTGTGGCCATTACTCTCCCTTTGTTTAGTTTAGAGTGCCAGAATTCAGCTTGAAGCTGGTATTGTCGTCACTTTATGTGCACCTCTGACATGTGTTCACTCTTTCACTATTATACTCTTCAATTCAACCTTGTATCCAGTGAAGTACAGCATAGCAACTATTTAGTGGTGGACTAATGATAATTCTTGCAGGTTGCAAAATCTTCCATGGAAAGAATACTGTATTAAAAATGGTCTGTGACTGTGTCATGTGCATGTGTATTTTATAGTACAGTCTACAGTAATATACAGTATTACCTTTTATAATTCATAGGAACATGAATTCTAACATATTTACAGTTCTCCATACTCAGAATATATTGAGACATTCACTGGGCAAAGATTGGCTGGTAATCTATTAATTAGCATCCCAGGGAAAGTTTATGTTAGCAGAAAATCATGCTTCAGAAAACTAAAGTTCAAAACATACGCCTACACATATGTATACACAAAAAGATACACTAGCCTGGCAGAAGCGGTTTTTTTTTAGCATATGCAAAAATGTAATGAATAATCAGTGTTCATCAAGCAATGATGAACATTCTTTACAAAGTGTCACTAACAAAATTCACCCCTGGTGAAAACAAGATAAATTAGGTAGAAGGTAGAGCAAGTTGATTAAAACACAGCAGATGCATATTCGGTTTTGTACTAAAAGCACAAGGACAAATAACAATCACAACTCAAAGTCAACATAACAGAGGCTCCGTTATGCCGTGTAGACAGTATAAAGCCTTAAATTATGATTGATTTTGGCAAAACAGCCAACTTCTCTCATAAATAAACAGTAAATGGACAAATTTTAGCAGTAAATAATATCATGACAGACTGACAGTGAAAAGTTGATTACAGGGGAGAAAGAACGTTTTAAAAATGGCACTATTATCAAAAATGGAATCATTTGGTATTTATACCAGATGTTATTGTCCTCACACACACACACACACACACACACAGAAAACTACTGCATCCACACCCACAAATAGACACACATTTCCTGCTACATGTCACACCATATTGACACTACAGATAATAATAATTAATACACAATGATGAAAAAGGTAAAATAACTCATAGCAGAGAAGTCTCTGGAGCTTGAAAAAGGCGACTGGACTTCTTTTTGTTTCTTGAAGACGTTTCACCTCTCATCCGAAAGGCTTCTTCAGTTCTCAACCAAATGGTGGAGAGACCCAGGTATTTAAACCCCTGTGGGCGTAGTCCCCTGGAGGTGGTTATGACCCTCTATTGATCATGTGCTTGAACACATGTGCCCAGGTGTGAAGGGGGCGTGGGTCATATTTAATCAGTGGTTCAGTTGAAACCATTTAGGACTCCGCTCCATTGTTTCCTGTGGCCTATTGAGGTCACTGGAACAAAGGTGTGAATGGGGGTTGAGACGTCTGGGAAGGGAGCTCAGGACAGCACTGTAAGCGGGGGAAAGTTGGTGACGTAATCCACCTCCTCTGTTCAATGATGGTGTTCACAGTGGACATAGATGGCTTCTTTCACTCCTCTTTCAAACCATCTGTTTTCCCTGTCCAAAATGTGAACATTGGCATCCTCAAAAGAGTGCCCTTTTTCCTTCAGATGCAGATGTACTGCTGAATCTTGTCCTGTCGAGGTGGCTCTTCTATGTTGTGCCATTCGTTTGTGAAGAGGCTGTTTGGTTTCACCAATGTAGAGGTCCGAGCACTCTTCACTGCACTGAACAGCATACACTACATCGCTGATCTTGTGTTTGGCGGGTTTGTCCTTGGGATGCACCAGTTTTTGTCTTAGGGTGTGACTTGGTTTGAAGTATACTGAGATGTCATGCTTGGAGAAAATTCTTCTGAGTTTCTCTGACAAGCCTGACACATATGGGATGACAATGTTGTTCCTCTTGTCCTTCCCATTCTCTGTAGTTTGTGTTTGGCCTTCATTCCTGTGCATCTTAGCTGATTTGATGAAGGCCCAATTGGGGTAACCGCATGTTTTGAGGGCTTTCTTAATGTGTGTGTGTTCCTTATGCTTCCCTTCTGCCTTAGAGGGAACACTTTCCGCACGGTGTTGTAGGGTCCTGATCACCCCAAGTTTGTGTTCCAGAGGGTGGTGGGAGTCAAAGAGGAGATACTGGTCTGTGTGTGTGGGCTTCCGGTAAACTTCAATGTTGAGGCTTCCATCTTCCTCGATAAGCACCGCACAGTCCAGGAATGGTAACTTGTTATCTCTGGTGTCCTCCCTGGTAAAACGTATGTATTTATCCACTGAGTTAATGTGACGAGTGAAGGCTTCTACTTCTTGGGTTGTGATTTTGACCCAGGTGTCATCTACATATCTGTACCAGTGGCTAGGTGCCTTCCCTTTGAAAGAACCAAGAGCTTTACTTTCCACTTCCTCCATGTAAAGGTTGGCTACAATGGGAGACACTGGGGAGCCCATGGCACATCCATGCTTCTGTCTGTAGAATCCATCATTGTATTTAAAATATGTTGTGGTAAGGCAGAGATCTAAAAGTGCACAAATCTGATCTGGGGTGAAGCTGGTTCTGTTCAGTAAGGAATCGTCTTCCTGTAGTCGTCTTCTGACGGTCTCCACTGCCTCAGTTGTAGGTATGCAAGTGAAAAGTGAAACCACATCAAAGGACACCATGGTTTCATCTGGATCCAGTACAAGATTCTGGACCTTGTTAGTAAAATCTGTAGAGTTTTCAATGTGGTGGGGTGTGATGCCAACAAGCGGTGATAAGATGGTGGCGAGGTGTTTGGAAATGTTGTAGGTGACCGAGTTTATACTGCTGATAATGGGTCGAAGTGGGACTCCTTCTTTGTGGATCTTTGGGAGTCCATAAATGCATGGAGTGGCTTCTCCAGGGTACAGGCGGTAGTAAGTGGGGCGGTCAATGGCTTTTTCCTTTTCAAGTTGTTGCAGGCAGCAAACAACTTTTTTCTTGTAGTTGCTTGTGGGATCACGTCTCAAGACCTCATAAGTATTGTTGTCACTGAGGAGTGTAGTAATTTTGTTGTGGTAACACCTCGCCACCACCTCGCCACCATCTTATCACCGCTTGTTGGCATCACACCCCACCACATTGAAAACTCTACAGATTTTACTAACAAGGTCCAGAATCTTGTACTGGATCCAGATGAAACCATGGTGTCCTTTGATGTGGTTTCACTTTTCACTTGCATACCTACAACTGAGGCAGTGGAGACCGTCAGAAGACGACTACAGGAAGACGATTCCTTACTGAACAGAACCAGCTTCACCCCAGATCAGATTTGTGCACTTTTAGATCTCTGCCTTACCACAACATATTTTAAATACAATGATGGATTCTACAGACAGAAGCATGGATGTGCCATGGGCTCCCCAGTGTCTCCCATTGTAGCCAACCTTTACATGGAGGAAGTGGAAAGTAAAGCTCTTGGTTCTTTCAAAGGGAAGGCACCTAGCCACTGGTACAGATATGTAGATGACACCTGGGTCAAATCAAAACCCAAGAAGTAGAAGCCTTCACTCGTCACATTAACTCAGTGGATAAATACATACGTTTTACCAGGGAGGACACCAGAGATAACAAGTTACCATTCCTGGACTGTGCGGTGCTTATCGAGGAAGATGGAAGCCTCAACATTGAAGTTTACCGGAAGCCCACACACACAGACCAGTATCTCCTCTTTGACTCCCACCACCCTCTGGAACACAAACTTGGGGTGATCAGGACCCTACAACACCGTGCGGAAAGTGTTCCCTCTAAGGCAGAAGGGAAGCATAAGGAACACACACACATTAAGAAAGCCCTCAAAACATGCGGTTACCCCAATTGGGCCTTCATCAAATCAGCTAAGATGCACAGGAATGAAGGCCAAACACAAACTACAGAGAATGGGAAGGACAAGAGGAACAACATTGTCATCCCATATGTGTCAGGCTTGTCAGAGAAACTCAGAAGAATTTTCTCCAAGCATGACATCTCAGTATACTTCAAACCAAGTCACACCCTAAGACAAAAACTGGTGCATCCCAAGGACAAACCCGCCAAACACAAGATCAGCGATGTAGTGTATGCTGTTCAGTGCAGTGAAGAGTGCTCGGACCTCTACATTGGTGAAACCAAACAGCCTCTTCACAAACGAATGGCACAACATAGAAGAGCCACCTCGACAGGACAAGATTCAGCAGTACATCTGCATCTGAAGGAAAAAGGGCACTCTTTTGAGGATGCCAATGTCCACATTTTGGACAGGGAAAACAGATGGTTTGAAAGAGGAGTGAAAGAAGCCATCTATGTCCACTGTGAACAACCATCATTGAACAGAGGAGGTGGATTACGTCACCAACTTTCCCCCGCTTACAGTGCTGTCCTGAGCTCCCTTCCCAGACGTCTCAACCCCCATTCACACCTTTGTTCCAGTGACCTCAATAGGCCACAGGAAACAATGGAGCGGAGTCCTAAATTGGTTTCAACTGAAACCACTGATTAAATATGACCCACGCCCCCTTCACACCTGGGCACATGTGTTCAAGCACATGATCAATAGAGGGTCATAACCACCTCCAGGGGACTACGCCCACAGGGGTTTAAATACCTGGGTCTCTCCACCATTTGGTTGAGAACTGAAGAAGCCTTTCGGATGAGAGGTGAAACGTCTTCAAGAAACAAAAAGAAGTCCAGTCGCCTTTTTCAAGCTCCAGAGACTACTATGACCTGGATAACTGAGAATCTACACAGACTCATAGCAGAGAATCATCTCTGCTCTTCAGGACTGTTTTGAATGCACTGACTGGGACATGTTTAGGGAGGCTGCAACATATGGCGATTACACTGATCTAGAGGAGTACACGACTTCAGTGACCTGCTACATCAGCAAATGCATTGAGGACGTCACTACCACTAGAACCATCACTTCCAGACCCAACCAGAAGCCGTGGATGACTCCAGAGGTGCGTGCACTGCTGAGGGCCAGAGACTCCGCCTTTAAAGCAGGTGACCAGCCGGCTCTGAGAACACCGAGAGCCAGACTGTCCCGGGCAATCCGAGAAGCAAAGCGCGCACACGGCCAGAACATCCACAGCCACTTCCACAACAGTGATGACCCACGGCGCTTGTGGCAGGGCATCCAGGCCATCACCAACTTCTGGACCAGACAACATTCCTGGATGTGCAGACCAGCTGGCAGATGTAATCACTGACATCTTCAACATCTCCCTGAGTAGCGCCATTGTTCCAACGTGCCTCAAGACGACCACCATCGTACCCGTGCCAAAGAAGTCATCTGTGTCATGCTTCAACGACTATCGTCCCGTAGCACTCACGCCTATCATCATGAAGTGCTTCGAGAAACTAGTCATGAGGCATATTAAGACCCTACTGCCTCTCACCATGGACCCACTGCAGTTTGCGTACCGTCCAAACCGTTCAACGGACGACACCATATCCACTACACTTCACCTGGCTTATACACACCTGGACAGAAAGAACACTTCCGTTAGGATGTTGTTCATAGACTTTAGCTCAGCATTCAACACCATCATTCCTCAGCATCTAATTGGAAAGCTGAGCATGCTGGGCCTGAACAACTCTCTCTGCAATTGGATCCTGGATTTCTTGACTGAGAGACCTCAGTCCGTCCGGATCGGCAAGAACACCTCCAGCACCACCACACTGAGCACCGGTGCTCCCCAAGGCTGTGTGCTCAGTCCACTGCTGTTTACTCTGCTTACGCACAACTGTACAGCAATGCACAGCTCGAATTCCATCGTTAAGTTTGCAGACGACACAACTGTGGTGGGACTCATCAGCAACAACGATGAGTCAGCGTACAGAGAGGAAGTACAACATCTAACGGACTGGTGCCAAGTCAACAACCTGTCTCTGAGTGTGGATGAAACCAAAGAGATGGTCATTGTTTTTAGAAAGACATTAAGGGACCTCTCCGCACTGCACAACGACGGCTCATCTGTCGAGATCGTCAAGAGCACCAAATTTCTCGGTGTTCATCTGGAGGAGAATCTCACCTGGACCCTCAACACCAGTTCCATCACCAAGAAAGCCCAGCAGCGTCTCTACTTTTTGAGAAGACTGAGGAGAGCTCATCTGCCACCCCTCATTCTCACCACGTTCTACAGAGGAACAATCGAGAGCATCCTGAGCGGCTGCATCACTGTCTGGTTAGGAAATTGTACTGCGTCGGACCGCAGGACTCTCCAGCGAGTAGTGAGGACAGCTGAAAAGATTGTCGGGGTTGCTCTCCCATCTCTCACGGACATTTTTAACAACCGCTGCATCCGAAAAGCTTTCAGCACTGTGGACGACCCAACCCATCCATCACATGGACTTTTTACTTTGCTCCTGTCTGGGAGACGATACCGCAGCATCCGGACTAACACAATCAGACTGTGTAACAGTTTTATCCCTCAAGCGATCAGACTCCTCAATTCAGCACTGTAACAATTTCCTCTGTACTGACTGTATTTGACTATGTTACTTGCATTTTTTGCACACCTGCTAGAACTGCACAAGTTTTCTTTTCATGCCTGCACCTTACCTGTATTTTTGCACCTTATTTACTTTTTAGGCACTTTATCTGCATTGCCAATTTTATGCTGCTAATGTACATGTCACTACCTCATGAACCATTGTACCATCTATTCACCATCATGTGCTAACACTTAAGTCTTTAGTCCTGTCTTTAGTCCTGTCTTCTAAATACTTGTTTAGATTGGGGAAAATTAGGAATACATTTTGTAGTTATTTATTATAGAATTTTTTTGTATTTATTGTTGTATCTAGACTGTTTTTGTATTGTCTTGCACTTTTTGTACCGTGTTACATCGTGATCCTAGAGGAACGCTGTTTCGTTTCAATATGTACTTGTATGTAGTTGAAATGACAATAAAACTTCTCTGACTCTGACTCTGACTCTGATTGGCAAAACTGTGTAAGTGCTGTGAAAGAGAAAACTGCAGAGACAGTGGTAGGAATGGTTCACAGGGTGTGTGGTGATGATTTAAATGCAGGATCATAATTAAAACCAAGATAAAATGATTTACAAATAAAATAAAGAACTTTAACACTAATGAAATTGAAGAATAAATATATGAGCTATATGTGAGCTCATCATTACTTTAAACTAAATCTTAATTATTCCTTTCATTATTATTGCATTTCCATCATCTTCAAGTTATATAAATCTAATGCAATACAAAAGACCAAGGGTCACAAAATATCCATGTACCTGAAATATGACCCACATGTTGTGGTTTTGATGGCCATTGTTCGTGATGGTTTTTTGTTACTAATGTAACTTTAGGAGTCAGAGCTGCAACATCACACCCAAGTTGACCTTAGTCCACTGGTCGGTCTTTGCTGTCTGACAAGCGGGGTTTGCTCACTGGTCAGGTGACCAACTTTTTTTTTTTTAATAAAGCTTGTCATGTCTGGCAGTGTTTGCAAGCAGAACCGTGATCTGAATGCACTGTTGTGCCAAACATATTTATTCTTCCAAGATAAGCTCTATAGAGTCTCTATAAGCTTTTCTTGTTAATGTTTGTGTTTTCATTTTATTTATTTATTTGTGTACATATACATGTAATTCCAGTTGAGAGGCTGAGGAAAAAAAAGAGAAAAAAAAAGGAGAGAGAAAGGGGAGAAGACAGAAAAAGAGGACAGAGCACCACTAAACTAACCAGTTTAGTAAGAAAGAAAAAAGACAACATACCAAAAAAAACAAAACAAGCAATACCTGGAAAAATAACTATGTGGAAAAGGCACAACAAAATGAAGCATGGCTGTATAAGAACAACAATTTTGTTATGCTGTGATTGCATTAGTGTCTATGTCATGAAATGCACTTATCAACGAGGGCGGAAAGCTGCTGCTCCTCCCACAAGGAGCCAGAGGCAGGCAGAGAGGGACCCAGGAAATCCGAGCCATCCGCAGCCCATCGAGAGCCACGAAAACCCGCGGCCGCACATTCCAGCGACAACCGCATGCCCACCCCAGCAGAGGGGAGAGGGAGGTCCCAGACGGAGCCCCTCCAGTCGAGGAGCAAGGGCCCCAGGGAGTTCGAGGCAACAGGAAACCAGCCCCCCCAGAGGCCAGCCCCCCGTGCAGGCCGGCGGCAGGGCCCCAGGGCCCAGGTGCCCAAGAACCGCCCGACATACCGCAGAGCCCCCTCCCACGCCGGCGAAGCCCAAGCCGCCCCGGCCCACAGCCCCCAGGAGAGCAGGTCAACACCCACGCCAGAACGCCCAGCCCGGGCCAGGAACCCCATGGCGCCAACACCCCGGGGAGGCGGGGGACGCAGGAGCAATCAATGAGAAGCAGCCGGGAGGCAAGGCACAAGAAGGCCCAGATTCAGGTTCAGCCATGCACACACGTATGCACACACACCAGGTGACCAACGTGATAACAATAGTAATGTCGTATTTTGCACAAACACTGTTCCAACATATCAGCAAACAGAAGATGGACAGTACTTTAGATATGACTCTTTTAAAGAAACACAAACAGACCAAAGCATTAATAAACATTATCTGACTACAGTTTTCTGATGCTGATGCACCATTTTCACTCATTGATGTGTGGGTGGGTTTATTTTTGGAGCTGTAACAACAAATAACAAAAAATAAATTAATCTTCTTCTTTCAGCTGCTCCCTTTAGCTGTCCCCACAGCAGACCTTCCATCTCACCCTATCTCCCAGCATCCTCCTCTGTCACACTAACCCTTTGCATGTCCTCCTTCACCACATCCACAAACATCCTCTGAGGTCTTCCTCTTTTCCTCCTGCATGGCAGCTCCATATTCATCATCTTTTGTCCAGTATATCCAATATCCCTCCTCTGCACATGGTCCAAACCATCTCAGCCTTGCCTCTCTGACTTTGCTTCAAACCATTTAACCTGAGCTGTCCCTCTAATATCCTCATTTCTAATCCTGTCCATTCTGCTCACTCCCAATCTTCATCTTCAACTCTGCCCCCTCCAGCTTGGCCTCCAGGCTTTTTGTCAGTGCCACCATCTCCAAACCATACATCATAGCAGGTCTCACTACCATCTTGTAAATCTTGAGTCTTGTAAATCCCTTTCACTCTTGCTGCTATCCTTCTGTTACTAAGGATAGTCATCTATCTCCACCCTGCCTGCACTCTCTTCTTCACCTCTCTTGTGTGCTGCCTGTTTGCTATGTATAGTTGAACCCAGGTATTTAAAGTCATCTACCGTCACTATTTCCACTCCTTGCATTTTCACCTTTCCAATGTTCTCCCTCTCATTCACACACATGTATTCTGTGTGTCTCTTCTCTCCAGTGCATACCTCCACCTCTCCAGGCTCTCTTCCCTCCGGTGAATTTTCTATTCTGGATATATTAGAACAATTTGGAAGAACAAGGCCTGAAGGGTGGCATTTTGTTATGCCCCAGTTTCAGTTTTACAGACTATGAAATGCAGTTTCAAAAAAAGATGAATAATAACAGGTTCGGTAAGAAATCCAGAATCGAGATTTAACAGTGTGTGCAAAATGTTTTTCTAAAGCTTGTATAGCAGATCTCACTCTTCTTGCCCCTTTGGTTGAAAACATCCTTTCCTTTGACTTTCTAGTGAAAGTGCCAGAATACTGTAGTAACTGGGAACTCCAACCAGGAAGAAGAAGAAGAAGAAGAAGAAAAGAAAGAAATTGACTTCCTATAAGGTTTTATCAAATGTTTAAAGCTTGAAAATTCTTGACAACAAGTGCCTGATTTCATGTTCACGTTTACTGGTGCTGTAGGTAACTTTGAGTACAGGGAGTGCCACACATACTATAGGTGGCTGTTATAGCATTTGTCATTGACTTGTGCATTTACTTCATGTATTTTGTGTCACTGTTTGCACTTTTATCCGTAATTATCAATAAAACTGGTGCTTTGTGTTTGTGCACAACCAAAAAAGAAAGAAAATCACCTTCACAGCTGATTCCTGACACAGATTCACAAGTATTCACAGTAGAATAATGGCATGTTCGAAGACATACCATTATTTTACCAGTGTAGCATGTGGTCCCATGGCTATGGGGATTTGGATATGGATTCCAGGATTCTGGCTGACTGGCTCTTCACAATCAAAAAATATTTTTTGCAATAGAAGGTCAGCATCATCCTGCAGCAATTCCGCGAATGGTTGAAGATCCATAGTAACAGGAACAAAGACAGAATGGTTGTAGTTTGCCTCTGAACACCACCATAGTAACTGGGAGTTTGCCCACCCAGCCTACATGCGTTTTGTGGACTTGGAGAAATCATTAGTCTGCATCCCTAAGGGTATGCTGTGGGGGTGCCTCATTCACAATGGGTGTTGGACCCCACTAGGACCACTCTTGTGTTTGCTTTTTGCAGATGATGTGTTTCTGTTGGCTTCATCAGGTGGAGGGGGAGTGTCCACTCCGGGACAAATTGCTGCTACAAGTAAAGGAGTTTAAATAGAGGTCTTGTTCATGAGCGAGGGGAAAGTGGAGTCGGGGTGGGGTGGGGTGGGGGGGGTAGATTGGTGTGGCATCAGAAGTGGTGTGGACGTTGTACTGATCTGTTGTGGTGAACAGAAAGCGAAGTGTGAAAGCCAAGCTTTTGATTTACGGATCGATCTACATTTCCACCCTCACCTATGGTCACGAGCTTTGGGTAGTGACCAAAACAATGAGATCATGGATACAAGCAGCAGAAAGTCGTTTCAAACCAATTTTGTTATGTAAATTACAACAATAACCCTGCAATAGTAACACCAAAACAGCAATATTTGATTGTGCTTAATGCACCCAGCAAAAACTATTGCTGCTTGCACTGCAAAGACACACACATGCACACACACACACACACACACACACACACACACACACACACACACACACACACACACACACACACACACACACACACACATTAGGATTGTGTGCCAAATATAGCACAGTTCTGAGCCACCTTCCAACAGCTTTGTTTATTCCAGATTTCTTCATCTTCAGTTTTTTCCTTCTCTTTGTCTCATTTTTCTACCTGTTCAACTTGATGGCATCTGTAGAAACATACACTTATGCTATAATGAATGCCTGTTTCAAGTTGAAATGAGAGACATTTCATAAACACTCTTCTCCAGAAGGTGTACTTTCCCGTCAATATGAAAAAAAAAAAAAAACTGCTAAGCACTCAATCCTTAATTGAAAAGCTCTTTGCCCAAAATGATTTCTTCAAACTTCATGAATTATTTAAATGACTGAAAAGATGGAGGTGAAGTGGACCAATATGTCAGATCTTTGATACTGGAAGAAACGGAGGAATCAAAGGAAAAAAAATACTTTGCTTCTGTTACCATTTGAATGTATTCCAGTTGCTTCTCCTTTCTCTCTGCTGTGTGGGAAAATACATGTAATGATTACTTTGTGCAACCACTCTTTTGTTCGTTAAGCTGTGAGACAAATCAGCAACATATGTAGTTGTAACCAAGCTAACTTCTCTGCCTCAAAGACCAAAAACATCTCAGTGTGATGATAATACCAGTAAAAGGTATGCCATGGTAGCATCACAGATTCATATATAACCCAGTTATTTCCATATAATTAATTCTGTGTTCTCTCTTGAGGGTGGAGTTCTTATAACTTTGAGTTGGCTCCACTAAACGAAATGCCTCTTTAAGAAATTGGGCTCCACTGTCTCAGAGGGAAATTTTTGGTCATTTTCTGCATAGACAGTGATTGGTGACTCTCCATAGGGGCCATTCCAAGAATCAGATGAACACATTCTCATTTTTGTATCATCGACAGAAAACATATGATAAGTGCACTGGAAAATATCCAAATCTTTTGATTAAATAAATGCATTTAAATTGTGCACACACAGAACTCAGTGCCTGCATTTAAGTATGAAACAGTCCAAATGCACGAAGTTAAAAGTGTATTTATACAAACCTGATCATACATTCCACATCTCTGTTGAGATGTCAGTTCATTATGGGTCAGTGAATTTGGCAAACATTTCCAGTTTCAGCAACAAGGCTGTTTGAACTGCTTAGTTTACCACAGCCACAGGAATATCAGTGTAATCTTTATATTGCATGAAAAATGTATGAATTATCAGGAACTATGCTGAAATTAGTAAAACAAGTAGCTATAAGTTAAATTTATATTCTGGAATTATTAAGATCCTATTTTAAAAAACAGGTTAGGATAAAATTAAAAGGGTGAAAATATTTCCAGAACAAACAGATCGCCCCACGTTTGTAACTCTCCATCCGATGCAGAATTTAATTTGTTAAGGACAGAGACAGTGAGAGGGAGAGCTCACATTTCACTGAAATGTTTCATCAAGCGTATAATAAGAAGGTACAGTGTGAGGAAGAGAAATTTTTCAAAGAAGAAAGAAAGTTGGGCTGAGTGCTAGAACAGAGAAGCGGAGCTGATGTGTTGTCAGATGGACTCATAACCTGGTTAAGGCAGATCAGAAAGGGAGAGCCAGAGGGGGGGGGGGGGGGGCAGGTCTGTCATGCACAGCACGGAGCCTTTTCTTCTCCTGTTGTCAATTAGAGCAGGCAGCTCTGCACCTGCATGTGGATGCCAGGCCAGCACTTCTAGCCAGCGTTCACCTCGGCACTGGGCCCGCTGTCCAACCAGCTCTTAATGAGGGGCTTTGTGTGGGTAAAGGGGGCTGGTGCGTATACTCAGGCGCCCATACATGGCAATTAGGTTGAATCAATCCTAGGGCGATCAAGGACTCATGCCTCTCCCTCTCTCTCTAATATGTTACTTTTTATGCTTTCCTTAAGTAAGAATGATGGACAGACATGCAGACGTGGAATTGCGAGATTTTCAAATGCGTGGGTATGGAAATGACTAACTGTAATCCTCACAGAATGAATCATAGAGGATGACTTCTTTGCTGGATATGTAAAAGCAGAATTCATTATAAAATAGAATTTACATAGTTCATCAAAAGCTAAAACTTGGACCAGCATATGTAAGGTTTTCTGTGAGGCGCACATTTAGACGCTTCAGCACGATCATAGTGGGCTGCATTTCACAGCTGTCTTACAGTCGTCTTTTCTGCAACACTGAAAAACAATTAGGAACTTAATGCTCAAACAAAAACTGTGGGAGTTGATGAAATGAATTACCAATAACTTGAAAATTGAGTTGGCTCCAAGATTTAAACTCTACAAACCTTGACGTTATGGTTTAAAGCTTTGAGAGGAGTGTTGCAAATGGGGACACGTATTTACTGAGCTGTCACCGATTATGGCAGTGAAATGTAAATTCAGTGTAGAGTTTCACTTCAAACAGTATGCCACCCACAAACATCTTTTGTTTCTCCTCTGAGAGCTAGCTTATGAAAAGTGCTCATTACCTACGTTATGTGAATGATGGGAAAGCAGACAGAGGGAGACTAATGTGTAAAATGTCTCAGAGTAACCAACTACCCAGAGTTCAAGGGATAAGCCTGGCAAATGTTACCAAAATGTTACCAAAACATGCAAGCAAAGCGTTTACTCCTCAACATGTGTGAGAACCATACTTAGAAAAACACTCACTTCAAGAGGCAGCTGCTGGTTAGAAGTTTAAAGTTAATTTGACAAAGAGCTCTGAAAGAAATGAGTACTCAGTCACAGCTGGGCTGAGAAGAAAATGATGAAAATCTTTCCCTTTATTTTGAAAGGTAGTCTCTTTCTTAGGGTGTTTGCTTTCTTCAAATAGAGCACACACACTCCCCCGCCATTGCTGAGATGTAGTGAAGTCAAACCAGAGGTCTTGTCACTCAAAGGCTTTACATGAATGGCTTGTCGATCACTGCTGAGAGCATACAGGATCATTTCAGTGTGACAGAAATTTCATCAGTATTTTATTTACACTGCATGAAAGCCATCATGTTTATAGTTACCTGGGGTTATTTTTACATGCATTCAGTGTGATGAGCAATTTTTTTTGAGAGTTTTGCCATAACAGCCAGGTCACTGAATGGTTCCCAACATGCCTAAATCAGTCGGTACAGATGATCCATCTCTGTGATTGAGAGCATAGCACATCACGGTGTATTGTGGTGTACTGATTTAAAAGGTAGCCTGTGGTTATCATGTTTCTAACAAAGCATGTAATTGTATTATTGTTGCCAAGCTGCAATAACATTGTGTTTTAGTTCATTTTCTTCTTTCATCTATGTTTAAAGAAATGCTTCATCTCTGTTATTGCATTTGCCAAAGACAGGCTTCACACATAAGTGTGCTTAAACCTGAAAATTAGGTCTTCAATAAAAATCTATTCTCCTCAACTCCCACTTCATGTGCAAATGGCAGTGGGCCTCATTCTACAGAAGGATGAAATCCTGAGATGATTAGTTGAGTCCTTTAATAGAATCTGAAACATTCACCGACATCAGCTTATTGGACACTGTCAGCATGAACTTTTCATATGCTCGCAGCCTCATTATTCTATTTGTTTGCTGCCGCCGACTCAGTCATCAGACTATTGGTATTCTACTTGTTCACTTCAACTTTTATCCAGTTTTATTCCAACCTCTGTTAACTCATCATGTCATTGCAGTCAGAATAACATGTTCTTTTACCAGCTATCATCTAAATCTCTTCACCTATATTTTTCATCAGACCCAGCTTCAGTCTTTTCCTATTGCAGGTCACATTCATCCAAATGTTCAACTCAGTCTTCTTGGATATTCACCTTTGACAGTTTATAGTCTTCAACAGAACATATTCGTGTGTGGTGTACAATGGAGGCCTATTACAAAAGGCAAGAAGGAATCTGGTGCAGCTGTTAAGGACTGCAGAGAATCTGTGGGTACTGGACAAAGGGAACCTTTACTACTTGAAAGGCTGAAAGGTCCCCACATGTCTGACATTCAAAACATCATGATCATTGTTGGCAAGAAGCAAGAAGAATAATGTCTGCAAACTGCCATCCTGAGCTCAGGCTGGATGGTAGAAATAGATTTGTTCAGCTTCATCAGGAAATCCCCTGCACTGTCCCTCATAGCCACAACTGCTCCCTGTGGACAAGCACATTGTGCAGATGCAGCATGACTGAATAAAGTTGCTTTACTATTTTCTCATTAATGTGGCCCCAACACAACTGTAAGACAATGTGTATTTAACACTACTGAATAACATGTCAGATTAAATCTCATCTTAACAGCTGCTGGCTCCCAGTAATGTAGCCTTTACTGTTATAAGAAATCTGTGGATGGATTATGATTAATGAGTCTGTCAATTTCTGAGAAGAGAACTTTTGTTATTGACTGTAATAATGGCACAAGTTTAGAATTTATTTCCAAAGTTCGTCTGTGCTCATTCAAGATCTCATAATAATTCTGTTCTCTTCAATTTGTACTCAGTTCTTCTCCAGGCATCCTGAAAGGATGCAAGCATTAATAAAAATAAGTCTTGTTTCCTACACTGTATTCCCTCCTGCGAAACCAGCTTCATTAGTTTGTAAAGAGAAAGTAGACAATAGGTTACATGTTTTCTATTGTTAACTTAGATCATATCTCTAGACCACCATGTTGTTATTTCCAGCATCTTCACCTAAAGCATAAAACAAATGAAAAACAATAGATAGATAGATTCATGTCCTTGCTCCTCCACTTCCTGACATGCTGCCATTATCTCCTCTGAGGTGCAGAGAAGAAAAGAATCCCTCCACAAGCTATTAAAAAGCGACAGGCCAGGGTCAGATGAATTTGAAAAGATAGCAGCTACATGAATGAGGTGATGCATGCTGGCCACGTGGACAAGTGGGCACGATGACCAGTTAGGCTACAAAAATAGTGCTTCAGGATGTGGCAAACCTTAAAGAGATTAAATGTGAAATTCCTCAGTGAGAAAAGGAGCTGGTCTCAGTGAAAACTTCTTTCATATCAGAATCTAATAGCAAGTTAAAAAATAAATAAAAGGATCTAAAATGTTCTTCAAAGAAAAACCATGTAAATTTGCTCTTTTAGGACACCTTACCATCTGACAGTGAGTCTTCTTTCAGGTCAGAGAAGGAAAACTGAAATAAAACTCCAGCAGCTGAGTGCCCTCCACTGCCTGCAACTCTGTGGGGGTGTGTGGGTCAAGACTCCATCATGGAGTCCAGAGTAGCATACTGGCGTTGGAGCAGAGCTGGGCAGAGAGTGCCTTTTCTGGCTCCAGGCTCAGTGACACATGCATTGACCTAAACACATATCAGTGGGTGGAAAAACATCAATGCTTCATCTGATGTAGGTGCCCAAGGTTTTATGTTTTCACCAATTACAGCTCAGCATTGACTGATGTTTGATCCAATATGCTCCAAAGAAATAAAGCCGATAGGGGCTCAGTGTGGCCATGTGGTTATTTGTGTGGTAAATTCTGCTGCACATAACCTACTTTTTCTTTTGCAGATGCTCATGTGTTAATGTACTGCATCTCTCATATTTAAATATAAGTTCATATGTCCACATTCTCTATTAAAGAAAGCCCATTTTATGCAGAAAGTATGGGTGAAACAGTTTGGATAGAACTGAACCAAAACCCGAAGGTTTATCTTTGCAGTGATGTTATATTAATTTTACTGAGCCGGTAATGACAGTGAAAAGAAATGCACAAGTTATATGGGTGCTATGCCTCTGTGACACAAATGTGCACAGATGTGTGCACATCTGTGCATGTTCCTGTGTTTGTCATGTAAATCATACTCAGTATGCTTGATGTGACTACACAGAACTTTCAGGCAGTCCCGAATCTGTGGTGACCATTTGATTTCCCAGAGGCTGAGTGTCCCTCAGTCTCTGGGTGACCGCCTGTGATCACAAAGTGACTGCACAGGTCACCTGATGGGAGGCAGCCCGATAAGTGCTTATGTCATTTTGTCTTTAAATTGCTGTCCTGGAGCAACTACGTTGCTACTGCAACAACATATTTACATTTTACATTTAACAAGGAACACAAGTGAAGATGGCAAAAGTGTAATGGAAACAAAATGTACTCTCTTATGAAAACTAACTTTGCATGTCAGTGGGGGTCAACAATCATGCTGGCCTTGGTCAGTAAACTCCGGTCACTGATTGGGAAAGGTGGGTTGCAGAAAGCAATAATATAGCTTTTTACTATATATATATATATATATATATATATATATATATATATATATATATATATATATATATATATATATATATATATATATATATAAAACCACTGCAAACAAGAAGGGACTCAGCGGATCCCTCAGGTAATCCCAACTATGGCAGCCCCACCTTGGACCTATCTGTCACTCTACCACAGACCTGCACCACCCTTACACACTCTGCTGCCACTCCTGACTCCTCATGCAGTATCACAGTTCCTCTCTAGAGCCACAAAGACACAGTGGAACTCCTTGTGATGTTCTCTATACTTCTCCATCAACTGTATGTCTGTGTAGATTCTCAGTTATCCAGGTCATAGTAGTCTCTGGAGCTTGAAAAAGGCGACTGGACTTCTTTTTGTTTCTTGAAGACGTTTCACCTCTCATCCGAAAGGCTTCTTCAGTTCTCAACCAAATGGTGGAGAGACCCAGGTATTTAAACCCCTGTGGGCGTAGTCCCCTGGAGGTGGTTATGACCCTCTATTGATCATGTGCGTGAACACATGTGCCCAGGTGTGAAGGGGGCGTGGGTCATATTTAATCAGTGGTTTCAGTTGAAACCAACTTAGGACTCCGCTCCATTGTTTCCTGTGGCCTATTGAGGTCACTGGAACAAAGGTGTGAATGGGGGTTGAGACGTCTGGGAAGGGAGCTCAGGACAGCACTGTAAGCGGGGGAAAGTTGGTGACGTAATCCACCTCCTCTGTTCAATGATGGTTGTTCACAGTGGACATAGATGCTTCTTTCACTCCTCTTTCAAACCATCTGTTTTCCCTGTCCAAAATGTGGACATTGGCATCCTCAAAAGAGTGCCCTTTTTCCTTCAGATGCAGATGTACTGCTGAATCTTGTCCTGTCGAGGTGGCTCTTCTATGTTGTGCCATTCGTTTGTGAAGAGGCTGTTTGGTTTCACCAATGTAGAGGTCCGAGCACTCTTCACTGCACTGAACAGCATACACTACATCGCTGATCTTGTGTTTGGCGGGTTTGTCCTTGGGATGAACCAGTTTTTGTCTTAGGGTGTGACTTGGTTTGAAGTATACTGAGATGTCATGCTTGGAGAAAATTCTTCTGAGTTTCTCTGACAAGCCTGACACATATGGGATGACAATGTTGTTCCTCTTGTCCTTCCCATTCTCTGTAGTTTGTGTTTGGCCTTCATTCCTGTGCATCTTAGCTGATTTGATGAAGGCCCAGTTGGGGTAACCGCATGTTTTGAGGGCTTTCTTAATGTGTGTGTGTTCCTTATGCTTCCATCAACTGTACTTGCTATAGTACTGCACTTTTGCAGTACTGGTACTGTACTCTTCTTCTCCCGTCCTCAGGAGTCCTCTCACTCTCCATGGTGGTTTTAAACAATCTGGTTAAAAAGTCCACTGCCCTCTCTGCTAATATTAGAAGAAAGTGTTAAAGTCAGAATACTTTATTGATCCCAAAGGGAAATTACTACTGTTACAGCTGCAACCGTTTCATTTAAACGAGTAAACCTAAAACACAATAACATACACTAAAGGCATAAAAGTATAAAGACTAAAGAGATATTTTGACTATATACACATCTAAATCTATACACATATGAAAATTGTGAGTGCAAAAATTTTTAAATAGGTGTCATTATATATATATATGCACAGTCCTTTTTTGTACAATGTATAAGTGTATGTACAATGTACAATGTATATAGTGTATGTACAATGTATATGGAAATTTAAACAATTTTATGTACAATTGAATACTGATAAGTGAATGACACTGATGAACCACAATGTCACCTATTAAGGGAGGAGTTATAGAGTCTGATGGCCACAGGTAGAAATGACCTCCTGTGGCGCTCTGTGGTGCATTTTGGTGGGATGAGTCTTGCACTGAATGTGCTCCTGTGTCCCATCACTGTGTTGTAGAGTGGGTGGGAGCCATTGTTCATAATGGCCTGCAGCTTAGACAGCATCCTCCTCTCCGACACTGCCATAAGCGAATCCAGCTCCACTCCCACCACATCACTGGCTTTGTGGATCAGTTTATTGAGTCTGTTGGCGTCTGCCGCCCTCAGTCTGCTGCCCCAGCATGCAACAGCATAGAGGATGGCACTCGCCACCACAGACTCATAGAAGATCCTGAGCATAGTCCGGCAGATGTTGAAGGACCTCAGGCGTCTCAGAAAATAGAGGCGACTTTGGCCCTTCCTGTATAGGGCATCAGTGTTCTTAGCCCAGTCCAGTTTGTTGTCAATGTGTACTCCCAGATATTTGTAGTCCTCAACGGTGTCCACACTGACCCCTCCGATGGACATAGGGGCCACCGGTGCCTTGTCTTTCCTCAAGTCCACCACCAGTTCCTTTGTCTTTGTCACGTTGAGCTCTAGATGGTTCCGCTTGCACCATGTGACAAAGTCCTTCACTGTCCTCCTGTACTCATCCTCATCACCCCTGCTGATACATCCAACTATTGCAGAGTCATCAGAAAACTTTTGAAGATGGCAGGTCTCTGAGCAGTAGCTGAAGTCTGTGGTGTAGAGGGTGAAGAGGAAGGGAGAGAGGACAGTCCCTTGTGGGGCTCCAGTGTTGCTAACTACTCTGTCAGACACACAGTGCTGCAGCCGTACATACTGTGGTCTGCCAGTCAGGTAGTCAACAATCCAGGACACAAGGGGGACATCTACCTGCATCGCTGTCAACTTATCACCCAGAAGAGCAGGCTGAATGGTGTTGAATGCACTTGAGAAGTCAAAGAACATGACCCTCACAGTGCTGGCCGGCTTATCCAGGTGAGCGTAGACTCGGTTTAGCAGGTAGATAATGGCGTCCTCAACTCCCAGGCGGGGCTGGTAGGCGAACTGGAGGGGGTCCAGAAATGACTGGACCATGGGCCGGAGCTGATCCAGGACGAGCCTCTCCATGGTCTTCATTATGTGGGAAGTCAGTGCCACTGGCCTGTAATCCTTGACGTCACTGGGTCGCGTCATCTTCGGGACCGGAACGATGCAAGATGTCTTCCACATCACAGGGACCCTCTGAAGATCCAGGCTCATATTGAAGACATGGTGCAGTACTCCACAAAGCTGGTTGGCACAGGCTTTAAGCACCCTGGGGGAGACCCCGTCAGGGCCTGCAGCCTTGTTTTTGTGGAGTCTCTTAAGTTGTCTTCTCACCTGGTCAGCAGTGAGACTAACTGTAGAGGTGGCGGGTGGGGGAGGGGTGGAGACGTCAAGAGGGCCATCACAGGAAGGAAGCAGGCTATTGTGAAGTGTGGGGGTGGGTGGGGGTGGAGTGGACTTCTGGAGACCGGCAGCAGAGCTGTCTGGACGAGGGAGGACAGAGCCTGCAGTGTCAAACCTGTTAAAGAACAGATTTAGCTCATTGGCCCTGTCCACACTGCCCTCCATTCCCCTGTTGTTGCTGGTCCTGAAGTGAAAAGTGTTCTTACAAGGTTTTTACTTGTAGCAACTGCTGGGAACAAAGTTACTTTTAAAGCTGATGTGAATACAGCCATATTCTCTATATCGCTAGATAACAATAGATGACACTGTACCCTAAAACATGTTATCTTTAGGGGGAATTTGGGTGAACCAACCATGTAAACTGATGTTACTCAGAGCTTACTCTCTTGAGAGTCAGAGTGAGAAAGGGAGCAGAGCGCATGTATGAATCAGAGGCTGATGCAGTCAACTGCAATCTTTTCTCGGGTGCTGCATGATTATATCCATAAACTAAGCAAAAAAAACAAAAAACATTCAGGCATTTTAGCAGATGTGGGAAATGCGGGGCAGGGTAGGTGGGGTATTTGCTGTAAGGCTGGAGATATTAATTTATAGGCAAAATCAAAAAAACAACAAACAGACCAATATTTTGTTAGCACACCTCATCTGTTTTTGTTTGTACCTCAAACCACTTCACTGCCTGAGACGCTTTTCTTTTTCTGTTTTCTATCTTTCACAAGTCCCACACCTACACTTTTTACCTTTCTTTTTGCGTTGCCGGCCTTCCTTTGCCAAGGTTGGTACAGCTCTGCTTTACATATTTCTTTTCCATATTGACCATCTGTCTCACACAAACAGCTTTTTGAATGATCTCTCTCTCTCACAAATGAATACTATAGGATTTTTTCTTTTCCTCCTCTCCATCTGCGAAGATGCCTATGATTAAAGGTTCTTACATAAATTAGAATAACTCTTTTGTTTGTTTTTTTTGTTTGGTGTGTTTGTTTGTTTGTTGTTTTATATAAATGTCAGTTGCTGTTTTTAAGAAATTCAATGCAATTTCCCCCTTTTTGCCACCGCATCTTGCCTCGTGAATGAGACACAACCTTGGCAGTAATGTACCAATGGAAATCTCACTCAAGGGTAGAAGTTTATTTATTAAATATAGTGAGCCCAGGATGTCATTATTCTATCAGAACAGTAATTAGACTGCAAGGTTGTTTGACTGCAGTAGGCGGTACATGCATATGAATTTTATTTCTGAACTCATTAAAATATTTATATACAATATGTGTGTGTATTAGAGTGTGTGTGTGTGTGTGTGTGTGGATTGTGTACAACTAGTACTGCTCATACTGAAGTTCCTAAAGGTTCCCAGACTGTAAGTGACCTGAGCCTAAATGAACAGAGCTCCATAATAATCTGCCTAAACCACAGCATGTTCTCTTTAGAGTGTTTGTTGGACTCGGGTGGTTCAGATGGCCAGCAGAGCCTTCCTCTATCAAAGGGAAACTTTGACATATCTTTATTGTAATTGGCCTCAGAGGTAATAAGAAACACTCATCACCCCATTGGCCTACCGCTGAGCTCGCGTTCCCATTATCCCCCACTCGTTCCAGTTCATTAAACCTCCAGGGAGACTGGCCAGAGTGGTGCAGGAGAGGATGGAGCTTTTCCTTTCATTAAAAAGATCCATGTTCCTTTGATGCCTATCCAGGCACTAATTGACAGAGAAATATTAATGGTTTGAGAAATGTTTGATAAATAGTTGTAAACCTTTAAAGACAAGACCTGCATCTCCTGCTCTGCTTCTCGACTTAAGTTTCTTTCTGACATTTTACAAGCTATACTGCCCCATGCAAAAAAATATCATAGGTGGTTAATGCATCCAGTAGTACTCTCCAGTTATACATCAGGACAGAAGAGTGTGTGTGTGTGTGTGTGTGTGTGTGTGTGTGTGTGTGTGTGTGTGTGTGTGTGGAGGAGGACGTCGAGTTCAGAGACCTTTCTGAAGCATTCAAGAGTCTTCCCTCCAGCCTATCTTGCTCTTGGAGTTTTGACCTCTGCTTTTCCATCTGGGCCTAATAGAAAATTCCTCAGATATCATTTCACTTTTTAAGCTGTTTGCTGTGTTTTTCCATCGATGTGTAGTTGTGCTTTTAAAGTCCTCACCAAACAAAAGTTAGAACTGTGGAGTTTTGGTCTAAGCAAACGCCGATGCCTTTTGTCGGTCAAAGATGTCTCCTCCTCTCTTCTCTTTCTATGTGTTGCTCTCCTTAACACCTCAGAACATGGAGGTGCAATTTTACTGTAACTCTGACCTTGTCTTTTATTTTGTTCATTGAAATTACATTAAAAGAGAGCTGATTTTCATGGTCAGCGCTGCACTTCATGCTCAAAGGTTCAGTCTGAAAGAGGTAACAAAAAATGTGCTACTTCAGAAGATGGGGAGTTTATTAGGAATAGCAAGAGTGGCTTTTGGAGTCAGTGCAGTCGGTGGTAATAGCAGAGGGTGTGAATATATCACTTTTTTTAAACTTAAAAACCCGTTCCAGTGGGATTTTTCATGTTTTTTAAAGGCAGTTCACTCAGTCATGTGTTACATTACTTGAAATAATGACCAATCATTGTGCAAAAAAAAATGAATGGAATTCAGTGGCTTTGAAGAACAGTGGTAAAAAAAAAAAAAAAAATCGATACATAAATATCATGAGGAAATTGCATGTATTTTTTTCCACTCACTTTTCACCCTCTTAACTCCTTTTCCCAAAATACTGTTTAATTATGTTGTTTAAATATCAGTCTAACTTGAAATGACTGCAGCTGAATAACTGCTGATCATCATTACCAGCTGCATGGTTACTTCTTCTTCTCTGAGTCTGAGGCGAGTGCAGCTTGCACTAAGCTACTTTAGCACCTGTGATCACAGCTAGCCGTTGCTCAAGAACACTAGGAGCTAACACCTGCATTGTTGGCATCTGCGGGGAAAGTGGGGGTGGGGAACTAGACACACAGGTACAAATGGATTTCCACTCATGTGCAGAAAGCTACGGCCCAAAATACTGTGTCCGGGGATTTTCAAAATTACCTACTTGCTGAGTTCAGTCACAGTAAATACTTTAAAAAATCATAACTGGTTTCCTGAGCTGGCCTGAGGCTGGCCAAAAAAGTACTCCATCTTGGTTTTCATGATGCTAACACTCCTATTATTAACTTTGTGCAAGGCATCGCATTTTTGGATAAGGAGGAGAAAGCCAAAAGGAGCCTGAAAATCATGCGGGGAAGTAGCAGAAGCTATTATCATGGTGCATTATTTCCTTGCTGCCCTGTGGTGGCTTGGATGGGCCGCGGCACTCGTAAAAACATTACAAACATTAAGGCAGGGACATTTGCTCAGTCGTGCTCTCTCATGCTCTTCTTTGACTTCCACTTTACTGATACTGTCATTTTGGAAACATTTGCTCACTAACCACCCTTCTTCTCTGCTCTTCCTCCTTCTGTTCTCCACTCAGTCCTTTCTCACACTCTCCTCCTCATCATCTTCCTCCTTTTCCTACACACAGAGAAGATAACATGCAGCCGTTTCAGTCCTGGCTGTGTAACGACTTAGCACACCCATTTGTGGCTTTTATATTCATGCCATGCACCTCAAATAGCATGGAGAATTACATCCTCTAGCCTCAGCGAAAAAAGGAAAAGCGCAATACAGAAAGTGCTCCAAAAAACATACAGTACCATAGCTCAAAGTATTAAAATGCAGCCAAAATATAAATCCCTCTAATGATACCACTGGGGATAAAAAAAAAAGTACTACAAGGTCAGTAAACTCAGACACATTAGCCTATAAATCCCCACAGAAATATCATAGTGATTTCTCCACAGCACCCTAAGCACCGCTGCATTCTTGGCAGCCCAAGAATCATTTTAACAAAGGACTATATTCATTCCATCTTTGTGTTATGTGGAAAGCAATAAAATCCTCTCCTGAAACCATGTGCTTGGCTGTATTCTAACAGGAGATGTGGTTTTGCGCTTGGCCGCATGGTGGCATCATGCGCTGCGCTGCTGAAACATCAGATCTCAGCGTTACCTCATGAAGAACCCGGGACTCGTCCTCATCCGACGCACTGGCAGCCGGGCTTTCCTCTACGGCATGGTTCTGACTATCATCCTGTGACTGCGTGCAAGTTTCTCCCCCACCGCCCCCGTTCTCCGCTCAACGAACTGCTGTTGTTCCCCGCTTCTGTCAAACCAAATTGCCGACCTTGACGGTGCGCTCTGGGGAGGAACTTTACGGGGGTGTGCTCCATATGTGGCGCCCCTCATCAGAAAGGAAAGGATTCGAGGAAAAGTCTGTTCTATGCTTTGAGAAAAAGAACTGTAAGCAGTCCGTCGGGGACACGACGAAGGAGGAAGTTTTAAGTAAAGAGAAGAAGACGAAGAACAAGAACAAAACAGCAAGACTCAAGGACGCAAGGCGCGTGAATGAGAGGGAAAAGTGCTCCATGAGGTGCAGCTCGTCCTCTTACAGGTGCAGCAAGAGACAGACTGTATTTGGACTTAACCTGGATTCATCTGGTTGAGTTGCATCCTTCACACAAAGACGCGCGCTGTTTCGGTTCTCACAGGAAAATATTTTTACCATCCACTAGGTTTGTGGAACTACAGCGAACTTAAACTGTAAAACACACACACACTGGGCGAATTTCTCCGGTCACCACAGGCTACGGCAGCAGCTAGGTTTTGCGCTCCGAGGTCGGTGCGCTCTGCTCGACTTCAGTGGTCGCAGGTCCTCTGATAGAGAGACTGGCAGCAGGCGGACAGCAGCACAGCCACACCGGGACTAGGACACTACAGCATGTTTGAAGCTCACCGGGCACTTGTTGTCCAGTCCTCCCGGTTTGGGACCATGTTTGAGGACTCCTCTAACAGATCGATGTGGCGCGCCGCATGGATTTTATTTTTTTCCTTACTCATCCACTGCGCACAACCTCAAGGTAAGAGGAGTGCTGGATCGCTACCGTACCCAGTATCTGTCACGCTGGCCCATTGGTGTCGGTGCCTACCTGCTATGTTAGACGTTAATATGGAACCGTTTCCGGTGTGGTGGCACCGGATTTTTGAGGTCTTCATCCTTTTGCACGTAGCCCACAATTTTCTCATTAGACTTCGCATCACACTGACACGCTAAGCTCTCCTTTCCCTAAACGTGGAGGCACTCACACAGTGGCATCCTATTGGTGCTTTAATAAACATTTAAATTAGACTTTTCCGCACACGCGTGTCCCTCATAACCTGAGCTTCACATATCAAACTTCATTAAGTTCATCGTGCCGAAATGTCAGAAGTCTACAATTTAATGACACGTTTGAGGCTTCTCAAGTTTTCATGGAAACCGGGTTTTTTTTTTTTTTACAGCTGTTATCGTAACATAATCTTACAGTTTGAACGTGTTTAATGAGCTCTTCTAATGGCACGTGCTATTACGAGCCAAGCTGTTAAAATGTTAAGCTGATTAATAAGTACACAATAATTAATCACTGTTCCCCTCAGGAAACTAAACTGTGCACGGCAAACAAGCGCCGCAAACACATACATGCATATTGAAATGCAACGATTAGAGCGGGTACACAGACGTAAAGTATAAATGTTGGGGGGAAAAAATTAATTGGTTTTCGGAGAATTATGCAGCCTGAGCCCAGGGAAGCACCAGCCAAGTGTGGCAGTTCACAAGGAATCGGTGGCGGCGTTTTATCTTCTTTTTTTTTTATTATTATCTTTTATTTTGTTTTTCCCTGAGAACGACTCAAATTCTCAGCGCAATAATCCCACAAGAGCCCCTGTAATATTTCTGTGGAGACTTGGTGCCCTGAAAGACAGTCTACTGTAACCTCAGGCATTCTCCCTTTTATTTTTAACCAGCTATCACAGCCCTGCGAGGTGCTAGGTTTTATGCTGTTTTTTCCGAAGCACATCGTTTTTATTTATTTTTATCATTTATTTACTTGTTTTTTTTGGGGGGGGGGGGGGGGGGGGGTCTAAAAGAAAACGCAGTTGCTCCGGGAGATTAATGTCTGTTGGGATTACACACAATGTACGTCCATTTAGTGGGGTCAGGAGTTTGCACCATGGGTCCTTGCGGTTGCTCCTCAGCAAAGTAGAGCCTAGAAAATTGCCAGAAAATGAAAATGGAAACATGGTAAAGTTGACTGAAGGTTGTCTTCTTTCTTCACACTTCAAAGCCTCATCACACACTGCACAAAGTGGAACTTTGGTGCTGCCTCTTTGACCCTCCATTTAGGCATGCTCCTATGGGCCCATATGTTCAAACATATGTACTCTGAACATGGGTTAGGTGACTGTGACAGTCCCAGGATGACAACACTTTTGTTCTTTGCCTTCCTCTGCTGCACCACCTCCTCACAGGTAGTTGGGATTCAGGTATTGATGCCACTATGAAGAGAGAGTATTATCTCTCAAGATAGACTCTAAACCCTTGTGGGGCTTACTGAATAATACAATGTAGATGGATCAAAACAAAACAAAACAAAAAAAAACAAACAAAAAAATAAACCAAGGCAGATATCCATCATTCACGGGGGCATATCCCAGTGCCTGACATTTACAGGAGACTGATAACTCATGTGTGCTAGGGATTAAGAGTCCTGACATTGTTGTTTCCTCTTTCTCTGGAACTGCATCTCTCTCGCTGTTTCTATCTGATTCTAGATGATTTGCCTCAATCTCCTCTCTCTCCCTCTGAATGCTTTTTTAACCAAGCAAGTTAAATAAGAGCACATTATTAACAGAGGTGGCCCGGGGAGAATGTTTTGCCAGTTTTTATTCTTTGGTTATGCACTGATGCATACAGCATTATGCATACACGTGACTGTGTATGTTGGGGATGAAGGCTTGCAATCACTCACTCTTTCTGCTCAGTCGATCCAGCAGTGGCTCTTAGATTCCATTACATAGTCACTCTTGGGTCAGAAAATGTAGGATTTAATTGGACTCTCTTCAGACCATTCAGAGTGCAGCTCATTGAAAGTGACCCCAGTGTAGGATGCTCTCTTTCCACCCGATGATTAAAGAACATGATGAGGCAAGTAGCCTGCCTCTGGATGGACATGTCAGCCACTGCTTGCCATATTTTAATGACCAGTCTGCTAAAACAGCTTTTTAACGATGGGAGAACAGCCTTCATCAAACCAAAGTGCTATAAAGTCTTGCTTTAGGCCATGGTGAGCAAAGACAGCTCTTCTTCAGTTCTTTATTTTGTATATATCGTCATTCATTGTCATTGTGTGGCAGGGGAAAAAAAAGGGGGGGGGGGTCTGTGTTAATTGATGTATGTCAGGATTGAACTGATGGCAAAAAAAATGCATTTAGTCCATCAGTAGGTTTGATTCTGTGTTTCAAACAAAGACCCTTTAACTTTTAAACACCTTATTTTTGGTTGCACACTGTTTGCTTGAAACTGAATAAAAAAAGCCTTTCTGCAAACTCAGTCTGGATATTGTGTTTAAAGTGACAGTTATAAGAGCTGTCTGGTCTGTCCCACTGTTCACTCTCATTCGTTTACTGAGGTCACGCCGAGACAATGCTGGGCTCGCCTGCTGGTTTTGTCATTTCTAACATGTCTATTTTGGAGCTTTGAGCAACGGGGGAGGACTCTATTGGAATGTCATGTTTGGCATAGACACTTCAGCATCACTCAACGGCTGCAGATTATGTTGACTAGCTATAGCTCAACTTGAGGAGCTTCATAGGGACTTGAGGATTTCATTCTGTCAGAAGAGTGGCACTCAGATTAACATTAGGAAGTATGGTTATGACAGAGTGTGCGGAGCCACTAGGACACTGATGGAATAGGAATCAGCTATTTCTTGCTGTTGTCTGGTGAGGATGCACAAAATGTGGTCTTCTCTTCATAGCTTCATGTATTGGACATGGATCTTGACACAGTCATAGTGAAGGGTGCCATCTCCATTTTAAATCTTAGAGGAAAGTTCATCAAAATTGTGTGAATGAAATGAAATGCCATTTGAGAAAGCCTCTTGACTGGTTCTTATGAAAGCAAAATTTAATGCATTTTTATCACAAACAACAAAAAAGTGCATAATTACAGGTGGTCAGCAGATATTTTCACTAAGTTAGTTAACTGCTTTCAGGTAAAGAGGGTGAGGCTACATTGGGACAGTAATAGATTGTAAAGATATTGAGGTTTTTGCATTTTGTTACCTTGATGTGACTCATCTTCTCCACCAAATGATCATTGTGTGTTTCCTTTGCATGCACTTGAGAAGGCAATTTGCAATCCCTTTGGAGATAAAAGACAGACTGCAAACGTCTGAAACACTGTATATAGATCAAGAGGTACTTTACATCAAGACTACTAATCTATTTCCTGTTACCCTTTACAGCCACCTTTGGTCTTTCACGTGTCACACTTTTATTTGACAGCAAGCACAAGTGTCCTTTGTAGGATTACTGAAAATTGTTGTTATAGATTTTAATGAAGTTGAAGTGAGTGAAGTCAAAAAAAAGAAAGAAAGAAGAACCAATTGAGATTGGGCTGTGAATGATTTGCGGAGACAGAGGGGTTTCAGAGAATGTCTCCAGACTACAAATGTCCTGATTTGTCACTCATCTTAATTGACAGACTGGGGATCTCTGTTTTCTTGTAGCAGCTGTGCACTGTGAATGATTTTCAAAAGGAAGGAGAGGAAAAAAAGTGAGGCTGTCCTAGATCCCCGCAGCCCGCACTTTGGCAAAAGGTCACAACATATCGCTTTTAGTATTCAGGGCTGGCAAGAAAACTCATGGTCAAAGTCCAGTGATAGATTTCTCAGAGGGATGTCCAGAGTTTCACTGTGCTACATTCAATAAAACAAAACTACCCACCGAAGGTCTCTAGTAGTGGCAGTCTAAGAGAGAGGTGTAACTAAAGACCTTCTGCATTTTTTCTCTCTGGAAAACACTTTCAGAGCTTTTTGAAGTGGGGACTTTTGTTTTTAATTGTTCTTGGCCCAATTTTCTAGTAACATACAACAACAAAAAACACATTATTTTTGCAAATAATATATATATATATATATATATATGTGTATATATATATATATATATATATATATATATATATATATATATATATATATATATATATATATATATATATATATACACACACACACACACACACACACACACACACACACACACACACACACACACACACACACGAGTGAGTCAGTGAATAAAAGCCTGTGACTCAATACCACACACAGATCCTGGAATGCCTCGAGCTGTACAAGATCAACAGGACCCTAAGAGCCTCCATCTAGAACTCAATTGGAATGTTGAAAACAACACTAGAGGACAACTTCAAGCCCATTGCACAATTCAACATCAAGTGTGGGATTTACCAAGGAGATGCTCTGTCCCCACTGCTGTTCTGCATAGGCCTGAATCCCCTCAGCCAGATCATCAACAAGACTGGCTACGGATGCCAACTACGGAATGGAGCAAACATCAGCCACTTCCTGTACATGGATGACATCAAGCTGTATGCTAAGAGTGAACGAGATATCGATTCACTGATCCACACCACCAGGATCTATAGCAATGATATCGGCATGTCATTCGGACTGGAGAAGTGTAGTCGGATGGTAACTAAGAGAGGAAAAGTAGTCAGAACTGAGGAGATTACACTACCAGAAGGCAACATTGCAGACATTGAGGGCAGCTATAAGTACCTTGGAATCCCACAGGCAAATGGGAACCATGAAGAGGCTGCTAGGAAAGCTGCAACCTCCAAGTACCTGCAGAGAGTAAGGCAAGTCCTGAAGAGTCAGCTGAATGGGAAGTACAAGATCCGGGCTATCAACACCTATGCCCTGCCAGTTGTCAGATACCCTGCTGGGATAATAAGCTGGCCAAAGGAGGAGATAGAAGCCAATGATGTTAAGACAAGAAAGCTCCTTACCATGCATGGAGGGTTTCACCCAAAATCCAGCACCCTGAGACTGTACGCTAAGTGAAGGAAGGAGGCTGAGGACTAGTGAGTGTCAGAACCACTGTCCGAGATGAAACAATGAAGATCCGTGAATACATCAGGAAGATGGCACATCATGTGCTTAGTGAGTACCTCAGGCAGCAGAAACCTGAGAAAGAAGAGGAGGAAGAACAGGAACCATCATGGAAGGACAGGCCTCTGCACGGCATGTACCACCAGCAGATAGAAGAAGTGGCTGACATAGAGAAATCCTACCAAAGGCTGGACAAAGCTGGACTGACAGACAGCACAGAGGCACTAATCATGGCAGCACAGGAACAAGCTCTGAGTACAAGCTCAATAGAGGCTGGGGTCTACCACACCAGGCAGGACCCCAGGTGCAGGCTGTGCAGAGATGCCCCTGAGACAATCCAGCACATAACAGCAGGGTGCAAGATGCTAGCAGGCAGTGCATACATGGAACACCATAACCAAGTGGCCGGCATAGTATACAGGAACATCTGTGCCGAGTATGACCTGGAAGTCCTGAGGTCAAAATGGGACACGCCCCCAAGGGTGGTTGAGAACAACAGAGCTAAGATCCTGTGGGACTTCCAGATACAGACAAACTTGTGATGGCTAACCAACATCATCGTAGTGGTGGACAAACAAAGGAAGAAGGTCGTGGTGATAGATGTTGCAATACCAAGTGACGGGAACATCAATTCAATTCAATTCAATTCAATTCAATTTTATTTATATAGCGCCAAATCACAACAAACTGTCGCCTCAAGGCGCTTTGTATTGTGGGGAAAGACCCTACAAATTGTGGGTAAAGACCCTACAACAACATCAAGAAGGAACACGAGAAGCTCGACAAATACCAAGGGCTCAGAGAGGAGTTGGAGAGGATGTGGAAGATGAAGGTAACAGTGGTCCCCATGGTAATCGGAACACTCGGGGCACTGATCCTCAAACTGGGAGAGTGGCTCCAGGAGATTCCTGGAACAACATCCGAGATCTCTGTCCAGAAGAGCGCAATACTGGGAACAGCTAAGATACTGCGCAGGACCCTCAAGCTCCCAGGCCTCTGGTAGAGGACCTGAGCTTGGAGGGCAAAAATAGAACGCCCATAGGGGCGAGCTGGGATTTATTATTATTATTATATATATTAATTAATGTGGAATGAGATGATATAAAAATGGTGCCACCAACAGTGATTCTCTCTCTAGAGAGTGCTGCAAAGTAACAAGGTATGGAAAGGCATAATCAATACCATTTCATAACTTTCTGTTCTATGATTGCTTCCTTAAATTCCCTCATTGGCATCCCAGACACTTTCCTTTTTCTTTTTTTTTTTCTCCTTTCTCAAATCATGGAACATTGTCAGAACTTTAATCCTAAAATTTCAACCAGCTCCTTTCTTGGAAATCCCAGCTATGTAACCTCAAAGAGGCATTTGATTAGAAAATTGGAAAATTCAGATTATGCTATTCTAAGTGCTGTGCAGCTTGACCAGAACAAACTGAAGCGCTGATGTAGTAGCCTAATTCACAAATAGTCTCTTTTAAGCCGCTGTCATTTTGCCCACTGCCTGGAACATGGCACAAAGGAGTCTGTTTGCCATGGCTGTCCTATTTGTCTTTGCATGGTTATTAATTTGGCTTCTGGGAATGGGAAAAGAGGCCACCCAGACCAGCTGGGAATTGTCAGTGTACACTGAGAGAGACAAGGGTCACTGCTGAATGACTGAAAACAATTTGAGTATTTTTGTGAATCCAAAAACAGAGGGTCTACTTGTCTCCCTTTTTGGCTTTAGTAGTGTTGATTAGTTGGCTTCATTGTTCATCCATATATCCTAATTGGGGCTGTGACTGTACTGGATTAAACCAGTACTGCTGACTGTCTTTTTTCCTCCAGCATAGTCTCAAACAGCTTCTTTGATCATTCTGCTTTGCACTAGGACAAGCAAGATTACCTGCACAGAAATTATTGCTCCATTTGTGCCTCATGTTTGTTGCTGCATGTTTTCATGCACAGTAGAAGGTGAGAGTGGTTTGAAGAATGTATTTGTAAAGGCTGAGCTTGTGCATTTATTTACAGGTGTTAGTATTTACCCTTTGATGTACGGTATGGAGAACACTGATAGCTTTCATGTTTATTGTACGTGGCTTTTAAGTAAGAAAACTACACTGCACCCCCCACCCCGAAGCGTCTGCTTCTTTCGATCCACTGTTTGTGAGCTGGAACAATAAAGCCTCGGCATGAACAACAAGGTTTATGCACTGAGAATGGATTGAAGGATGTACAGTAGGGCACTCCACCTGGTTTTAATACCACTGTGCTGAAAGCATGTCCTGTGTTTTCATATTTGCTGAGGCAAGCCAAGCCACACTTGTGCACTCTTACAGCTTATTAAATTAGCATCTGGGGGCCTTCTGCCCTTTTATGCCACACACATCGGATTCCAATGCACAATGCCTCGTAGTGAGCCTGATCTGCTCTTGCGTACGTGCTTCAAAGTAGACTCCAAAATGACTTCAACAAAATAATAATAAGCGAGAGGTAGGAATGTGATTACAGACTTGAACTTTTTCCTCACTGTTTAAGTGGGACATTATGCACCCCGCAACAGGCAGGGGGGGAGCCACAGTCAAGGCCTGTTTACCATCATCATCCCTCATCTGGCTAGATGGAAATGAGCACAGACCTTAGAGTGACACTAGCTTCAGGAGGGCCCCAAACCCACTGCACTCATGTGGATCCTTGTGTGCTTACATTTGAAATGCACTCAGATTGGCTGGAGGCCTTGGAAAGCACCTATGAACCCTGTAATTGTTGTTCCCGGGGGGATGTGTTTTGCGTGAGTGTGTTTGCCAGTGAACTATGAATTTGAATGCATACATTAGCTCTGTGTGCTTGTGGGTGTTCGTCTGTTTACAAGTGGTGGCCAGTCTAAGCCCACAGACCAGCAAGCAGTCTTAACTATCACATCTCTGGCATACACACTGGGTTCCCCTGGAGCTATAATAATTTCCCTGCTACTAGTTCATGGAGTTCATGAAGGGCCATTAAATTGGAAATGCCCACAGCCATATATTTTGTATAATAAAAGGGACTCAGGCTAAACTGCTCGTCCTTTCTGTTGAGATTGTTACCACTGGCATGGCTCTGTGTTGAAGAAACTGGATGACAAGCAGATCGTTTTAATGACTTCGATAAGGATGCTAGAGGACTTGATCGATTCTGACAATCACGACATTTTTAACAGACATCTCATCAAAGGCCAATTCCCTTTTTCGCCATCCTATTACCCGTCTATCCAGCACTTGGATCCACTGCCTATTTACCCATCCCATGCAGGAATAATGGGCCTTCACCCCCAGTTGGATTAATCAGCCATAACCATATGCTACCGTGTGCAATTATGCTGCAATTTTGACCATGGGGAAACAGCTGTTGCCATTTGAAAGGGTGGAATAAGATTGTAATTGCCTTAACTTTGATTTGTAGGGTGCTTTGATTTGATGAGCGAACACGTTTTTATGCTCTACATAATAATAATGTGGAATGAAGAGAACTATTAGAACATGAGACTTTTTCCGCTTCCAGCTTCCAGATGCATTTAAAGGATAACCTTGCTGTTATGAGCTATTACTCACACATTATATATAAAACCATTGTGTTTATTCATTTGGGTTTGAATGAGCTTTCTGTTTTCTGAGGCTGTGTTTCAGGTTCAACCATCTAATGACATTTGAATATATTTGTGTGGTGCTGCCTTAACATTTTGATACAGGATACAGATTCTTCTGTAGCAGTCACTTCAAAACTGGTTTCTTTGCTTTATAAAGAATTATCGAATGCATTTCTACTTAGAGGCTTCTTAGTTATACAGAATTGGCTGCATTTGGTGACAAAAACTACTGACTGTCCAAAGCATAGGGTCTGTATTTGTGCAAGACTTCTGAGGTTTACTAATTATTATGTACAATTGGTCCAGCTGGAGAAATATGTGGAAATGATCAGAACATTTTGGGAAAATGTGAACAGGTCTGTGTGGATCTCTTCTCTCACAGTGCGATTGGATGATTGAACAAATGTTGGTGTTGATTTTTTGCTAATTTAGGTGTCTGCCTCCTTGAGAATTTTACTTTGTAAATGATTGACTTGTGCTGTGTAGCAGCAGAGGTTGGTGCATCACTCCTTTCTTATTGGTTTTAAGCTATAGAGAGAGAGTTGGCGATGTCACAGCTTCACTGTAGGACAAAGCAGCAATTTTCAAAACTAATAAGCTATCCCAGAGCTCTTGCTACATAAGCTAGACACAAGCATACACTGTAAACCCAGATAAGTTGAATCTACTTAAAAAAATCAAGGTAACTCGTTGCCTTACATTTTTTAAGTAATGAAACAGTTTATTTAACTCAGCCTGTTAAGTAAGCACTACTCCATTTCCAATTGAACTAAATTGCATGTTCTAATTGACCAAACTTATCTTTTATAGTTCATGAAAAAATAAAATGTCTTTTGATCAATCAGTTCCCCCTATCCTTTTCATGGCTGTGTGGGGGTTGGAGCCTATCCCAGCTGACAAGGCAGTAAGATGCAGGGTACACCCCATACAGGTCACCAGCCTGTTGCAGGGCTGACACAGACAACCATTCACACCTGTAGGCACTTTAGAGAGACCAATTAACCTAACCCCAGTAACTGCATGTCTTCAGATTGAGGGAGGAAACCCACACAGACACAGGGAGAACATACAAACTCTACACAGCAAGAGTCCCGGGCTAAGGTGGAATTGAACCCAGACTATCAGATAGCTATTCTAGCTGTGAGGCAGCAGTGCTGAACTGTCTGTTTAAATTTGGTAAATAAACAAACATGCTAAAACTCAGCCCTGCTGAATGCTGGTACATTAACATTTACAAATAACATTTGTCCATGGAACAATAAAAAACTATATGAGAGAGCGTTGCGAACAAAAGCACCAATTGTCTGCTATTCTAAACAGTGAGAGGCCTGGGCCAAGCCGGAATTGAACCCAGACCTTCTGGATGGCATTCTACCTGTGAGGTAGCACTGCTAACCATCATGCCACCATGCAGCTGTGCATTAATCCGTTCTGTTAAAACTGGTATAAAGTAGATCTTTAGCAGGTGCAAAACTTGATGATATTAAGTTGTTTGAACTCAAACACGTGATTACAATAAGATAGACCATCAAAACGTACAGTCTACTCAGCATTAACAAGTAATGTTCACATTCTAGGCAATTTTAAGTAATATGAACTCAATATTTTTAAGTGGAACCAAAATCTGGGTTTACAGTGTATAGATTTTCTTTAAATCTCATGAATTTATGGTATATCCCTGAGAAAGCAAGCAGGTCATCAGAAATTTATATATTGGATACCAAATAGAGAATTTTCCTGCCCCATTTTTTTCACTTGCCAGTCAGGTAGGAAATACTGCTTTAATATTTCATATAACCGACAATTACAGGCTTTATTTTCTTAAGTTTTAAAAGAAGAATATACTAAATGGTGCATCCCTTTCTCTGCAGTAGCTAATTTGTTTCTCTGTAATATGCTAACCTTTTCACTGAGTGAGAGGCAGTGCATTAGCTGTGTGGCCTCCAAGTTTCTTCCTTTCTTAACAATGCAATAAACGACTCCTTCATGACACTTCTTTGAAAACTGGGCTTATATTCATCAAACATTGTTCTTATTTTCCCATTTTTTTTGTTCTTGTTTAATGCTTCAGAGCCAGTCTGAAGAGATTTAAAGCATGGATCCCTCAATAAAAAATGTCTTATATGTGAAAAAAGCCTGTTCTGCTGGCATTTTGTGCACTGATCATTGATGCCTGTGGTATTGCTTTTGAAGAGTTCCTTCTGACTCTTGCCAAGCCTCATGTAAACACCAAGTACTGTTCAAATATAGTTTTTTTGCAGATGTAATTTACAAATGTTGTCTTATGTGAAAAGAGAAACACTCAGAGATGGAATGAAGCGGGGGGGGGTGTCGCAGCATCACCAATTAACTGGAAGCTAATCAAAGGCTTTATCTGAAACTTTTGTGTGTCTGTGTCTGACATTTTTGTCCCTTGAAGACTGACAAGCTCTTGATTGCTTTCTTAGCCAGCTGCTCATCCATCACCACATTCAGCTCCCCTGCTGGTGTAATCTTAAAGGCTTAGGCTCTGATATCACCTGCTAATTGAGATTCCTGTTTTATCTGTGACTCTGAAAGGTGGAAAAAAATTCCACTTTGAAAGGAAGAGATACTTCCGTAGCTTTTCTCTATACTTTCCACTTGAACAGTTTCCTAAATTTAGATTAGATTAGATTAACATCTTGATAATCATTTTTGCTTGGATGCACTTTACACATGACCAAATCATTTAACACTTTTAGCAGTCAGCTTAATGGGAATAACCCGGAGATAATAGGAGGTGACGGAGTGAAATGGATGTTTGGACACTGGGCTTTGACCTGGAGCATTACTTGTGTTTGACCTCAGCTCAAGGACACTAATGGGTAGCCTTACTGACACCTTGCACGCATTCACTTAATCACACAAATATGTAAACACTCAAACTTCCAATGCTCCAATATTTTGACACGCCGAGTGAATAAGTCTTGCAGAGCTGATCAGTACAGACAGAAAATGCTCCATCCGTCTTGATTTGTCAGTAGCAGCAATTTTAATTACACCTGTGTGCTGCCAAACTGGGCGGGGAGTATTGATTCAATCTGACTAATTGATTAATTGCTTTGCTTAATGGGGCAGTTTTCTATTGAATCTCATGTTGCCATTCTCTTCATTTTGTCTTTCTGTGTATCAAAAGAGTGAGGTGTTCACCTGCAGACACAGTGTTTTTGTGGAGTGCTTGTAAAGAGGCCCCTCCATATTTTAGTCTTGCAAAAGTGGCATGTTAAAGAGAAGGAGCCCTGTTGTTACTGTACAGCAATAGATAACCACTAAGTACTGGGCAGGCATTGCAGTACATCACTGCAGCCATTATGTGACAGCTAAAGGGGGTGAGAGATTTGGAGCCACAGCTGCCAGGGACCTTTTACTCAAAACTATAGCTTACATTTGTGTGACTGTTTTTCACAGCACTCCACTGTCTTGTGAAATGGCCTCCTACTTTTATATTGCCATTTTAGAAGACAATACATACCAGTGATAAAAGAAGTGCGGATGGCCCAGTGCATTGGCCAGCACCACTGCTCTCTAAATCCTTCTTCCTGCCTAGCAGAACTCTTTAAAACTCTTATAATGTGAGTGAAGTACGGAGCTGCTCTGGAAGCCAACCACACAGCCATAACAATACCACTGAGCAGACTAGCTGAAGTTTACATGAAACAGGGCTGCTTACCTTTGACTTTCATTTAGTACTCAGAGTGTTGGTCAGACCATAATTGTAGTTGTTAAATGTACCATAAACACCATAAAGTAGTAAATTCCGTTTTGATAAACTCCCTGCGAACTCGATTTACAAAATAGATTAACAATGAGATAAAAACAGGACTTCTAATTATGGAAGTTGTAAAACAACGAACCTCCCCTGTGACATCACTGACTGCAGTGGTATTTGTGTGGTCGCATTTAGATTCCGGTTTGGTCTTTTAGGTATTTATGCTCAGTGTGTGGGTTTCATTTAAACAAAGAAGTTAATAAAAGTTTTCACAGTGTTTGTTTCTTATGGCCACCTTTTTTTGGGGGGGGGGGGGGAATTATGACTGATGGAAAACATCGTATGGGCAGGAAATACCAGATCAACCAATCATTCATCATCCTAAGTTTAAATTGTACAACACATAACAAAGAGACAGGAAGCCATAAATAATGCTACAATTTAACACAATGTATCTGTTTCCTTTTCAAAGTACACATTTATTAGTCAAAACCAATCACTGAAAATTCTTAACTTAATTGACTGTATTTGCTCCCAGCACACATGATTGATTTACCCACCCTCCTCTAGTTTCCTGCTCCGTTTCTCTGCCATGGCCTGCTTTTAAATCACAAAAACAAGTGTTTTATTCTTTGAATGATTTCTTTATTTATTGCATACATCACACACAGCCACTAATTGTAAGGTAGACTCCAGTCTAACATACAGTTACCAACAGTAGTTTGGTTCTCCGAATGGTGAATGTGACATGCTGGCGAATGCATGCACAGGCAGTTTGGTACCTTTGCGTATGTATTCAGTCACAGGCTGTTAGAGGATGTGTTGGTAGAGGGGAGTGACATACTCGGGGCAGGCTGCAAGATCATTCAGGAAATTTCTATACAACAAAAGCAGAAAAAATATTATGTGTCCTCTGTGCTCTTTGATGTCTGTTTCTTTTTAACTCTGAGTCATAGAAGAGGTGAAGAGGTCCTTTTCATTGTAATGGCAGCACTAAAGAAAACGTTTCCTGTCATGGCCACTTAATTTGGCTTTCATTCCTCTTGGAAGTTGAACATGACACATCCCATTCACAGGTTCATTTCCCTCAGCGCCACATGTTCTCATGTAAACATGCAGTATACTGCATAAAAAACGGCAATTTTATGGTAAGCTTATTTTCTACAAACAATTTAAAGAAACATAAAAAACAAATGAAGAAATACAGGGGCGGGGGGGGGGCATGCTAGAGAGTCCTGTAATACGTGTAAATCACATACACATGTATGGTAAATGAACAAGGTCTGTTCCCACAGACAAATTAACATTTGTCATAATTTATCTGTGTAATAAGTTTATAATATATAATGTAATGTAATAAAAGGTTAACCAGAGAATTATGTAATAGCCAAACCAGCATAACTGCATGCTAGACTGTGTAAAAGGGAGGAATTTTGTCCTCTTATAAAGACAAACTCAGTCCCATAATTAATAAAACTCACCCATTCCCAGTTAAATAAATCAGGAATTTTGCCACTTTTTAATAAGTGAATTAGCTGTTTATTACATTGAACAGTCTCTCTCTGCATCAGCCTGGAGATGCCTGCAAATTTTGAACTTGGCTGTTTTATCAAACCCAGCATGGCAGAAGGTGATCCCCGTCACAATCATCCTAATCTTCTCTGTGAAGGCTTTCCTTGCCAAAGTTCTAAACGAGCTATTAAAAGCTGCTGCGCACTACACTCCAAATCTTCTCGGTCACGCTTCCTGACCAGCGTGATTAGCAGGAAACAATTTATCTGCTGAGATGATAAATCACAGTATAACGTGCTCATTTTACACACACACACACACACACACACACACACACACACACACACACACACACACACACACACACACACACACACACCTGTACATCACCTGTACATGAGTGAAAAATGCACAGGTGATCAAAGGTGAGCCAGCAGTGGCTTGACTAGCACACTGTCTCCTGTCAGTCACACACATACACAGAAAAAATGCTCCTGTGTTCCTGACAACTGCTGTCTCAGCGAGTTTTTGGTGTCTGATCTGAAACATGGGAATAGAAACACTTTGGAGTTGGAATCCATTCTGCTTCTACTTTATTAGAACCACCATAGGTTAACCTCTGCCCCTGTAGCCTTTGTGCAATAAGACATCCCTAACTTACCATGAAATTAGAAAATACGTGCAATTGTTTTTGATCTTCACTCTGCATTTAATCATTAATTGATATTAATCTCTGGCTCTCTTCCACAGCATGTCTTTCTCTCCCCTCAGCCCAACCGGTCACAGCAGATGACCCCCCCTCCCTGAGCCTGGTTCTGATGGAGGTTTCTTCCTGTTAAAAGGGAGTTTTTCCTTCACACTGTCACCAAGTGCTGCTCATAGGGGGTCGTTTTTGACTGTTGGGTTTTCTCTGTATTATTGTAGGGTCTTTACCCACAATACAAAGCGCCTTGAGGCGACTGTTGTGATTTGGTGCTATATAAATAAAATTGAATTGAATTGAATTGAATTGAAATCCTTATTTTACGCTCTTAGGCTGCATAGGGGATTCCTTGTTTGTTTAGATGTCTTTGAAAATTAAATTACAAGACTTGTTTTGAGGAAGTTATTGTTCATTGTTTATATTTTTAAAAAAGTACAGATGGTTTTTTTGTTTTGTTTTTTACATTGCTGCTGCCAGCCTTTGGTGATACAGCCAAAAAAAATGGAAAAACACATACTCTAGAATATGACTTGTAAATCTGCTGAATATTTTCTTCAAAGAGATGATTCAGTTGTCTTTGTGTGCATTCAGTGGGCACTATACAATGCAGTGTCCTGGTTCCTCACAGCTGTGAGTCCTTGGCCTCTGCAGCTGCTGCATTGCCCCTCAGGTACAGACACACACAGGCCTTAATCTTTTGTCAGGTCCTTCCGAGAATTTTCAGATCCCCAAAAATAGATCTGTGCCCACAATCCGTCATGGCTGGTGAAGTCTGATGTGCTTGCTAGCCTGGAAGACACCATCATGTCAGCTGACACAGTGGTTCACTACAGCTGATGAACCAGCTGACAAACACAAACAAGCTGCTTGATCTGGTACAAACAGAGTGCTTATGGGATTCCTGTTTTACTCTGTTATGTCCTTGATTGACATTTTTTCCCCTCTATGACTAGAAGACTAGGCTTGGAAATTTGATTGACAGCCAGGATCAGAAACTTCCTGTCTTGCTTTGTTATGGGAGGAAGCAGACATGGAGGAGGTGTAGGGTTAATGTTGGCAGCTATCAGCTGGACAGCAGACCAGATTGACATGCTGTATTTGTGTCTAGCGCCTCTGAGAGAGAATCTGTTGGACTGCAGCAGCTTCTCCATCCACATCCAGCCCTGTTGTTCAGTCAGGGCTTGAGGGGCAGCTGTGAGAGCTGTGTGCTGTCAACTGTCCATTGTATACTCTGCAGGTACAGCCAGGCGAAAAAGAACCCGTTTGATTTTTTTATTCTTTTTTGCTGCAAGGTTCACTTCAGTACTATCCCTCTTTTTCTTGTTTTTAAAATGAAGGTTGGCAATTATTCTTCTCTCGCTCTTATTCCTTTTCTGCTCTGCTCAGCTTCTTTCTTTGCAACGAGCTTTGAGGGATGAGGAGGAGAAAAAGGGAAGATCAAAGGGAACCAGCACACTCTGCCCTCCAATATCATTAGGCTATTTCTGATGGCATTATTAGAGTTTCTGCCATGCGCATCTATGTGGTTTTGTGTGCATGTTTATGTATTCTCATGCCTGTCTCTCTCTTTGGTGTGTGTGTGCGTGCACACTTATGTTGGATGCACATGTAGCCACTATGTGCAGTTCTTTCCTCTGGCATGAGGCCCGGTGCTGCCATTGGGTCGCCCTGCCATCAGCCTTTGCATATTGAGCGAGACGTCCAAGCTCCCCTTCAGCGAAGTGCATGCGGGAGCTGCCCACTGTTTGATGTCACTTCTGTTTTGTACGGATCTTTCCTCAACAAATCCTTACAGTGCAGTCATACTGTAGCAGCTGAGAGCAGGGAGAATCAATCTAACAGCAAAAAAAGCAGGAATAAACGTCTGAGGCCAGTGCTGTTTCCCTCATTTAACATCAAAAAGTGGCATTAATTAATGAGAATAAATATAGAAAGCACTGTAGCTCTTCACAGAGCCCTTTAGCTGCCTTTATGTAACAATGTATTTTTTAATTCTATGACTAATATGGCGTTTTGCTTGTTTCTCTTAGTTCATCAGTCATAAGAGACTGAAAGGCTAAATATGTTGTATATAAACCATGTCAGTGGATCAGTCAGGAGCTCACCAAAACTATCTGATTATATAATCTACATGTTTGCTTGTGGACAGGATACTATGCATATAAAGATTGGCAAATCTGGCAGATTTATTTCCTTTACTATAGAACACATATAGTTGAAATACAGTATGATTCTTTCTTTTTCCCATATTCATTCTTCATGGCAACTCATACAGAATATTTCACAATTTTTTTTGCCATCCTAGAATCCCAATTTCTTTCCCCATTTGATCAAATGCGCGGGTCAAAACGACCTGCCACTAGAGATATCATTTTGGTATGACTGCAAGTGAAATATGTGAATTAAAATGAAAGGCACTTGGGGGCAGCAATTTCAGATGACTTGTTCAAGTACACATCATTTGTGGCATGCGAAATATGCTATGGTAATACTTCCAGAACTTGTTGTGACACAGGCCACCGCCTCATCACTGATCTCAGCTGTCTGGATACGTAGCTGTCCCAGAATTATATTGAGGCCTCGCTGACTCCCACACATTTCAGAATGTGTTACTGATGGGTTGTGGGCAAGTTGGGAAAATGGAGTGGAAGCCATATAAAGCTAACGCTTATTATTTCAGTGGGGCTATCAATTCACACCTAAATATTTGACTTGCCAATGGAGGTCCATTTTTCCACAGAGAGCCCCTCCTGCATGTTACCTCGCTTTGCAGTTCTTTATACATTGTCTGCTCGGTTGCTTATTTAGACTGCATTCGGCCTCAACTGACTGAAGACTCGTGAGTTGTGTACAATATCTCCTGTTTGTGCGCGTGTACTTGCATCTGTAATGCACAGTTGGTGCAACCTTGCAAGTACCATAGAGCTCTATTGTATGTGAAGGGGCGAGCAAGCATGTAAGATGGAGGGACTGAAGAATTGGGAGAGACAGGAGGAAAAGGGAGGGGCAGAGAGACGGAGTCTGCTCAGTTACTGAATCCATAAAGGATGAAAAGGGCCTTGGCAGGAGTCTTAAGGGACTAATAAAATAAAGTTCTTTCAGATTAGTTAGCTAATAGAGCTGTAACAAAGTGTTCTGTCTTAACGCTGAGGGGAGCATGGCCTCCTCTGTGCTCACTGTAATGTGGGTGGAGTGATGAGGCAAGAGAGGGTGGGTGGGCGTAGGGGGTTAGGCACTAACAGAACACCTGCTGTGAAGGAGCCCTCTGGGTCTGGTTACTTAGTCAGAGTTGAGGAAGGGAGGGAGGGAGGGCGCTACCTGGCATAAAATTACCCTCCTAGTAGCTTTAGTAGTTACTGGATGAAATAAGGGCACGGAGTACAGCAGCTACATGTTCTGTTTTTACTTTCTTTGGTTTTTTCTGTAATCAGGAGGGAAATGAGAGTTTTCTGTAAGGTATCAAAGACAGGATTTTTGCTCTGCATTGCTGCTGCTCATTTTTATAACTGAAGAGGCTGTTGCATCACACCTTGTGCAGGGTTTGACTGAACTGTAAACAAGCGGCCTCAGCCTAACATTGTTTCAGCATTACATCTCAAACACTGTTCTTAAAATCTGATGAGAGCGCAGCTGCCAGTGGCATTGTAAATGTTTGCTTTGCTGATAAATTAATTTTTCAGTATGCCAAAAAAGCTCATTGACCAGAAACTGAGGGAATTGTCTGCATGAAAATGAAGGGATTTTTAAGTGCCTTGAGGCAAATTGGTTCTATATTTTTAAAAAAATGAATTGAATTTGTTCTAAGGGAAAACATATTTGACCAAAATATAAACACATGCATTGACCACAGAAGATTTAAAGCACTCCAGATTTCACGAGCAGGACTAGCTTTCTCTGAGGCAACACTGGAAATCACACTGACCCTTTAATGGTAATAGAAATATCAATTATTGAGGGACTCGAGAGAGAGGAGTCGTACTGATGTAAGAGTTTCATTCATTAAGCAAAACTTATAAAGTCTGTGTAAAAAAGTTCGCAATTGGAGCAGGTTTTGCAGCATGTTGTCCTGAAATGCTGTGATTAAAAATGGAGGTTTTAATGTGTTCACTCACTTTTCCAGATGACAGAAAGTGTTCTGCCTACCGTATTTTCCGGAGTATAAGTCGCACTTTTTTTCATAGTTTGGCTGGGGGTGCGACCTATACTCCGGAGCGACGTATATGTGACATTTATAACACATGAACCAAAATACTCCAGCCACTTGACATCTCCGTGAACTGCAGCTTTAAGGCAGTCTTGCGTAACCTGTGGGCGCAGTGGATGATGGATGGAGAGCACAGCTTAACGGCAACTGGGAGAATGCGCCACCCAACTTTCCTGGAAGTCATTGGATGGATCAAGAAAACATGGGCTTCAGTGACAAACCATCCTGTTGGGATTCAGAAAGGCTGGAATAATTGGAACTGCAGCTGACGACGAGTCTGACTAACGCGACACAGAAGAGGAAGCGGCGCTTCGTCTACGGAGTGTGCGGAATTGTTTAGAAGTGATTGATGGTTTGGTTAACTTGTTAGCATGTTCTTTATGCTATGGTTATCTGAATAACTTAATGTTACGTTAACATACCGAACACGTGTTCGTTGTGCGTCATGTAGCTGAATGTGCTACGTTAGCATAACGTAGGCGTAACCGTGTTCGTCCTGTTCTTTAATCCATTATTATTTTAAATTGCCGTTCAAGATGGAATTTCTGCTCTGGGTCTCAGATTCTATCAAACCCCCCCCCCCCCCCAAAAAAAGTGCGACTTATAGTCCAGTGCGACCTATATATGTTTTTTTCTTCTTTATTATGCATTTTTTGGCTGGTGCGACCTATACTCCGGAGCGACGTATAGTCCGAAAAATACGGTAGTTTTTGACACACCCCTCCATGTCTCAGCCACGTGCTCTGTCTCAGCACTTATTATGGTGAGATATTGTGGTGGCTGCAAACTGTATGCAGAGTGGACAAATGGAATGTTGTGCATGCACACAGAAGACTGTAAATTAAGATGAACGGTATATTGAGTGTGTGCATTCCTTAAACAGGGCCTGGACTGATTTTGTTGATAGAGTTTGTGTATTTCAGCAAGTAATGTGAGGGTCGGCTTCGGTCCAAGAGATCAGTCATCAGAGGGTGAACACCAGACTTCGTGTGGACATCTGCACGCCTTCCAATTTACTGCAGCAATCAAAACAGCACAGTGCACAAAATGTATGTGTATTCCTCCTGTAAGTGGACTCCATGTGGACAAAAAACAAAACCACAGTTAAAAAAGAAAGCGCATGTATTCAGCCATGGTGTTTGCAGGTGCTCAAGTCTGTGAGCGAGAATACTACCAACTTAAGACGGCTTTCTGCCTGTACTAACGGGAGGACGGGAAAACACACATTTGAGTTGGCTTTGCTCTCAATATCGGGGGGGGTGTCGAGACAGGAAAACGGTCTTCTCCAGAAACTGAAGTGGGAAGCACAGAATCCTAGACATGACAATAACAGTGAGTGAGGAGCTTCCTCGGTGCTGTCATTATCACCAGAATAGTTAATGAGAGGCTCTCGGAGTGGAGACTGATTGAGTGCATCGTCTTCATTCTCTTCTCACTCACTGTGCCCTCACTGTGATCCTGCTCTTTCTTCTTTCTACATACCCACTCTAAATGTAATTTAGAGAAAATTTTATTGCCCCAGGATTTCCTGTGGAGGGCTGCGCTCCCTCCCCGATGCTGTTAAAATGGTGATCACTTAAAACCAGGGTTCTATGTAGGTTCATGTGCTTGATGGTCTTGTTCATTAAGTTCCAGACCTTGACGTGCATCTGGATCACACATGTTTTGATAGTGAACCAAATCTACTCCAACTGTGTTCACAGTTACATGTTTTTGAGTCCTATTTGTGCAGATACATTTACAGTTAAAAAAGAAAAAAATCTTAATTTTATTTTCAGATGTTAAAGCTGTTACATTCAAAATGTCCCCATGTTCCTGTGCCTGCTTTCACTTTAAATGCTTGTCAGTGCCTGAGAAGTCTTGATGAGAAGTCTTTGAAATTCCAACATTTCTTTTATGTGCTGCATTGAGATAAACACACACAAGCAAAGTGGAACTCCAGCAATCTCGGCTCCTTCCTAACATCACTCTGCTCAAGGCCGCTTCAGGTTTTCTATTTTCTTCTCACCAATTGTTCTGTTCACCTCAGCAAGCCTGCTCTAGTTCGGTCCACAGCAAATAGATGGATTCTGAATATAAAACACAATGCAAAACTGTGAAAATGGAAATGTGATGTCCACGCTGGCACAGGTGAGAACATACAGATTTGTCCTCGTTGGCAAAAACACGCTGAGCTGTGGTTAAAAATGTTTTACCTTAAGAGAAAGACGTCTCTGTTACATTCTTACTTGTTAGATTGTTGAAAAAAGGGGAGGGCCAAACAAATTCCCAAATAAATCAGATTTTTATTAAAAGGTTCAACTTAAGGAGACAGCTAGGACACCCCCCCCACCAAAAAAAAAAATATATCAGCACACTACAGAAGATGGTCCACTGAGCTGGGCAGAGCTTCTCTCCAGCTTTTGTACTGCAGTCTTGATTCCTGAGTGGAGTCAGCTGCACACTGGCAAATGGGTGGGAGAGAGCACCAGGACACACACACACACACACACACACACAAGTGTGTTTTGCTATCTTTGTGGGGAATTTCCATTGACTTCAGAATCAGAATCAGAATCAGAATCAGAAGGTTTTATTGCCATATGGGTGAACAGGTTCACAGCATTAGGAAATTGCTGCGGTACTTCATGCTTACAGAAAAAAACAAATAAGTATAAAAACTATAAGACAATATACAAGTATACAAATTGCAAATATACAGAGATATTAGAGCTATAACTATAGCACAATATTACAAAATTACAAAATATACAGTGCAGAGACTAATTAAAAGATAGAAGAATGTAGACTATATTCCACTAATATGTACATCAGTGCAATCAGACAGGTGCATAGACATAGGGTCATCAGCGTTTGTGGAGGGTGGTGGTAACAGTCTTAGGGTAATTGTTCATGAGTCCAACAGCAGAGGGGAAGAAACTGTTCTTATGGCGGGAGGTTCTGGTCCGTATGGACCGTAGCCTCCTGCCTGAGGGGAGAGGGTCAAAAAGTCTGTGCCCAGGGTGAGAGTGGTCGGCTGTGATCCGACCTGCACGCCCCAGTGTCCTGGAGGTGTACAGGTCCTGGAGAGATGGGAGGTTACAGCCAATCACCTTCTCAGCAGAGTGCACAACGCGCTGTAGTCTCTGTTTGTCCCTAGTGGTGGCTCCAGCGTACCACACAGTGATGGAGGAGGTAAGGATGGACTCAATGATGGCAGTATAGAACTGCACCATGGTCCTTGCTGGCAAGTTGAATTTCTTCAACTGCCGCAGGAAGTACATCCTCTGCTGGGCCTTTTTGATGACAGAGGTGATGGTGGGCTCCAACTTGAGGTCCTGGGTGATGGTAGTTCCCAGGAAGCGAAAAGAGTCCACTGTGGTGATGGGGGTGTCAGTCAGGATGATGGAGGGTAGAGGGGCTGTGTGCTTCCTAAAGTCCACTATAATCTCCACTGTCTTCTGGGCGTTCAGTACCAGGTTATTGTGGCTGCACCAGGACACCAGACGTTTGACCTCCATCCTGTAGGCCGACTCGTCCCCATCTGAGATGAGTCCGATGAGAGTCATGTCGTCTGCAAACTTAATAAGCTTGACAGACTGGTGGTCAGAGGTGCAGCAGTTGGTATACAGGGAGAAGAGCAGAGGAGAGAGGACACAGCCCTGAGGAGTGCCAGTGCTGATGGTCCGGGAGTCCGAGACATTCTTCCCCAGCCTCACGTGCTGCTTCCTGTTCATCAGGAAGTCAATGATCCACCTGCAGATGGGATCAGGCACGTTCATCTGGGACAGCTTGTCTTGGAGGAGATCAGGGATGATGGTGTTGAAGGCAGAGCTGAAGTCCACAAACAGGATCCTGGCGTAGGTTCCCTGGGAGTCCAGATGCTGTAGGATGAAGTGCAGAGTCAGGTTGATGGCGTCGTCCACAGACCTGTTGGCTCTGTAGGCAAACTGCAGGGGGTCCAGAAGGGGGGCTGTGAGGGACTTGAGGTGGGACAGCACCAGACGCTCAAATGACTTCATGACCACAGAAGTCAGTGCCACAGGTCTGTAGTCATTTAGTCCAGTGATCCTTGGCTTCTTGGGGACAGGAACAATGGTAGCGGTTTTAAAGCAGACAGGCACGTGGCAAGCCTCCAGTGAGGAGTTGAAGATGTTCGTGAACAATGGGGCAAGCTCGTTAGCACAGTGTCTCAGTGTGGCAGGTGAGACACCATCTGGACCTGGAGCTTTGCGAGCTTTGACACTCCTGAACTGCTTTAGCACCTGGTCCTCCTGAATACAAAAGACTGTGGGGGTGGGGGAGGAGGGGGACTCTGGGGTGGGAGTCCTTGATGATGTGGGCTTCTCTGAGGTGTGGGGAGTGGGGGAGGTTGGGGGGTGAATATTTGTGTTGGCTGTATTGTGGTTGGGACTGGTGGAGGTGTGAAGGCTGCTGAACTGACCATCAAAACGACAATAGAACTCGTTCAGTCTATTTGCAGTTTGTAGGTCGTCTGTGGAGTGGGGGGTTTTAGGCTTGTAGTTGGTAATCTGCCTAAAGCTTTTCCATACAGAGGCCGCGTCCACTTCCATTCATTTCTACAGCCTAAACCTTACCTTTACCCTTTTCCTAACCCTAACCATCACATACCTAACCCTAACCCTAACCTAAACTCAATTCATACCTTAGCCCTACCTCTGACCCCTGACCCAAAAACAGGGTTTCCCCTTGTGGGGACAAGGTTCCAGTCCCCACAAGGAGCAATTGGTCCCCACAACGTAGTATATGTCAGGAAAATTGTCCCCACAAGGTATTATAAACATACGCACACACACACACACACACACACACACACACAGAGCTGGCCTGCTAGGACCTCAACACCCTCTCCCATTAATACAAACGACATATTAAAAAAGTGGGTCGTAGTCTTTAAAACAGATTTAAACAGTTGTCTATGCAGATTAACAGCACCTTAAACATACATACAGAGAACGTCTGCCATCCAAAAAGTCAGCTTTAATAAATTTACAGGTAATGGATAACAACAAAAAGGAGCCACATGGTAAAAGTAACACCTGTGTATCTAAATCAGAAAAAACAGATCAATGCAATAAAGGTAAAAAAGCAGCTGGAAGTGGACTCTGACAGCTGGTGAGCAGGGATGCTGGGATCTTGGGTGGATGGTGGATCAGTAGAGGAAGAGCAGGGAAGTAGGATGAATGATGCAGGAACAACACAGTGAAGCAGGCAGAAGATTTCCCCTGCTCAGTCCTTCTGATTAGATCATGATTTTTACAGTTATATAAATTAAGGGAAAAACAACTACAAGCTCCAAATTAGGCATCCACCTCGCCAAGACAGAAACCGTATTTAAAAATACTCGTACTGGATTAAGGCTCACGGAATGATGGGTGAAATCCCACTTCTCATGAAATCTGTGTCACTGACAACTTTCTTGCATAATGAATTTGTTAAGTGTATTCCCAAGTCTTTCTTTTTTTGTCTATATGTAGCTAATTCTTTATGTGAGAGAGACCAATAAGGTCTTACTATAGCAGACTGCTTGACACCCGATGTGGAGCTCTTGGAGCTGTTTTGTCCTTATTAAAATTAAATTAATTGTAATGATATTTTGTACAGTAGCACTTGCTAAATGAGGGTCATTTACCCCTTTCTGGTTTATTCTGGAGGCCGCTTGTTGGCTGTCACTGCCTATCTGGATTTCAGTCCTTGCTGTTTTGTGGCGCTGCTGCTTACTAGAAACAGAGGGAGTTTAAGTGGGGTACCATTAATAAAGACTAAAGCCATAGGCCACTGGTGTAGCTGATGCTGTAATGATTAATGAGGGCCATTCTTTAGCCTCAGTGGTGGTATCTGTGTTGAATTAGGCTCTGATTATTCTGGCTGGGTTACACAGCCCAAGACTAATAGCTCTTGGGCTTAATTCATACTTTCTTTAGCCACGTCATGTGGGATAAACTACAGCGTACAACTATCTGTGTCTAACCTGAAATTAATTGCCACAACATATATGTCCCCCTGTAATTTCATAGCCCCAGCGTTGGCTCCTTTGCCCCATGGTACCATTTCAGCATAATTAAGATTTCACCATTAAAATGTGGGATTGTTGTAGCGCCTACTGAACTACAATATATTTTCTCTTCCCTAAGGGCTGCTTTTTTCCATTAGGACTTCATGAAATGACCTTTTGCTTACTCATTATAATTTGGTTTTCATAGCTAGATTGTAATTTGTTAGCCTGAGTAGGAGGAAAGAGGCAGGAGATGTTGGTATAACACTGTGTAGGAGATTATTGCCATGCCCTCTGCCCTCAAAGACATGCTCAGGAAATTGATTTATGAAATGAAATGTAATGCACAGAATGGTAAATCTGCAGACTGACTTTAACTATACGATGTCTCCACCCCTGATGAATAATAATGGGATTCAGTGGCACTCTGCTCTTTGACCAACAGCCTGAGGGCATGGAGGCTGAGGTTATAAACCTACAAGTGGGCAACAAGGTCAATATTGGACCTTCGTTCTACTACATTTGTACATTTGGCTAAATTTGGGACAAGCCAGTTCAACTAAACAGTGTAGTTAGCTATTCAGATAAGTGTATATGATAATGGCTAATAGGAAATGTAATCATAAATATTAATAATAGTTTAGGTCTCATTGCAATCTTATGGTCTCCTGCATGAAATGCTACATGCCCATATCCTTGCTGACTCCCAACAGTCTTAATTTCTGGTTTGGGATATGCTGGGAACCCTACTTACATTCCTAAATTGTTTTAGTTATGCTAAAATAAAGGAGGTATTAAAGACAGTGCTCACTGCAAAACAGATTGAACTGACCTCTGGCTACAATAATATAAACACATTTTAGTCAGTTATTATAAAAGTGCAAATTTCTCACCTCCTTCACGTCTACATCCTCTTCACTGGACCTGCAGCCTCTCTCTCATCCAGCATCCACACTGCTTCTCCTCAGTCTGCAGCCCTCCTCGGCTCTGCCCCTCAGACTGCTGGATTGCTCTGATTTGTTCTCCACACTCTGGGCTCTGCTCAGTTCGGCTTCAGTTCTCCTGCTGCTCTGCACAGCCAGAAACCCGCCTGGGAGTCGTACCCTCCACCCAGCCCTGCCTGCTCTGTCATGGCTCTACATCCCTGTTCAGCTCTGAAGTAATTACACATCTTTTTTCTAGCTACAGTCCTTTGTATATTTATCTAACAGATCTAGCTAGCATTGGCTAACATTGCCTAGAAACAATATGTGTTGCCAGGTCAGCTCTGTCGGAGACTGTAGGTATAAGAGGTCTTTTTTTTTAGCCCACACACCCCAAAATTCACTGAGAGTATGAAACTTTTTAGTAGACTCAAAATCCATGACATGGTGTATTTTTTGGTTTTTTTAATATTAAAATCAAGGCAGGAACAGGAGATTTAAATTTAAAACACCAGAAAAAAATGAAATATATATATATATATATATATATATATATATATATATATATATATTTTTTTTTTTTTTTTTTTTTTTTTTTGCATATTAAGTATGAGTAGTTTATTTCTATGCAATCCTATTATACTCGAACTAAAGAAAAAGCATATTTCATTTCATTGCATAGCATTCCTGTTATACTGACATAGTATTTTGGTATAAATTACATGGACATTCATGACAAAGGGGGTCACTTCTTCATAATCCATCACAAACCTGACTTTGTACCACTTCTCCTGAAGCCTCTGTTCAGAAAAATCTCTGCTCTTTGGGGTAAATTTGTGCCACCAAAACATCTCATTTTTAATATTTACTCAAAAAAAAAACATCTTATCATACTGATATACTCAACTTACAGCTCTTTTGTTAGGATTTGTTAAGCTATATTTTCTGTTTCCTGCTTGACTCCCAAACTGGCAGAAAATATCACTGTTTCATTACTCAGTGATCGCCCACTCTCAGGCCTGTTGACTTGTCATTTTGGCTTCACTAGTCACCATTCTGCTCCATTTCCTTAGCGGCAATCACACTGTCGGTATCTGAGATGGTGTTAAGCTGTGGCTCATTGCACCATGGCTGTGCTTGCTGGGCATGAGCCATGTGGAAACAGCGGGCATGCTTCTCTGGCCACAGGGAGGCAAGAGCAGTAAGGAAGGAAGCAGTGTGGAGAGCAGTGGAAGTGAAGGGATCCTTTGCAGATCCTAACCCTGTATTTTTCCACTCAGGCAAGTTTCTTGTTTACTGCTCAGCAGTGGTAGCGTGGTTCTCTACTGGGCTAATTTGTCACACCATAAAAAAAACAGGACAGCACCGGTGCACACAGAGCGGGAGTCAGTGAGCTTGTTATGTTCTAGTGAAGATGGGGAAGATGAGAGGAAAGAAAGGGACAGGCAGATATGGAAAAGGGAAGGCGTATCTGTGAATAACAGGTTTGTGCAACAAATGACAAGAAAATATGGGTCAGAAATGGAGACTAAATAAGGAAGATAGGAAAAAATGGAATGGATACCAACTTACCAGTCTGAGAAGAAGAGACGTAAAAAATGGAACATTTATTGGTGTGTGTGTGTGTGTGTGTGTGTGTGTGTGTGTGTGTGTTTGGTGGAAGGGGTGGTTCTTCTTTCATCTTCTTTTGTGTTGTACTATTCAAGAGTAAGCTTGTTTGCTATTCCGAGGGTCCGCTGCTCATTAGAGGACCCTACAGATTCCTCTAACAGGGTGTGCTCAGCTTGACGTGGGACTGCAAAAATGACCCTGCACTCCAAAATATGTTGCTGTCACAGTGATGAAATTGCCATAACAATGATATGCTACTGTGCAACAATACTAAAATTGTGAATATTTTTTCTTTATTTGTTATCATCCTTATTTTTTTTGTTCCAAAATGTTCAGGTCTTATTTCCCCTTTCGGGTCAGTAATGAGCTAGTTTGATTTTTCTTTCCAGCCACAGGCGTGATATTCCTTCCATCTCCATCATCCTCCCTTCTTCCCCTCCCTCATGCTGCCTTTTTTTTTTTTTTTTTTTTTTTTGTTTTCCTCTACACCCCCCCCCCCCCCCCCCCCCCCCCCCCCCCCGGGGGGCTCTCCAGGTTGCTTTTTTCTAGTTTAAAGAGGTTTAATTCCATTCCCGTATGGGAGAATCCAAATCACTACACTACCCTGTGCAGTCTAAAGAAATTGCTCATGTTCAGCCCATGTGGTCCTCATCTGTCTTACAGGTGTGAAAAATGTATGAGCACGTATCATTGCCCTCAGGCTAGACATAGACAGCATCACCCACGGCTCTGTGGTAGAAAGTTTAAATGAGAGGCATCACACTCGGGGTATATCAAGATACCCTGAAATAGAAAGTGGGCGTTCGAGACAGAAACATCCAGAGTTGGAGGGACTGTTACGCTAAGAGAATTTTATGTGACACAAACGCCTTTTGAACAGTCAAAGAGAGGACTGTACGTGGCCACGTGAGTCTTATTTTCAGAATGCGACGACACTTCATTTCCTGTATTGTTGTGCATTTTTCATTGGTTAAAGGATTGGTACGGGAGAGTGCATGGCTCCCAGTAACAAAACATCTTGTTCTCAGCACACAGTGTCTGGAACATGGCTTTAACTGTTCTCACTTGGCCCTGAGACTGACACAGTAAGCCTGGACAAGCATCCCTTTTACCGCTGTGGGGGCACAAAAGAAATATTAACAGTTTGATGGAAAACAAACAGTGACCCATAGAAAAATGATATGCAGAAGATAAAGTTGGAGAACTGAAAGAGAAATCCGATCCTTAATGAGCTCCTTAGGATGAAGCGGTGAGTTGTTGAAGATTTACAAAGATACTATTGGTTAGACCTTGTCCAAATACTTAAAATGAGAGCAGTGTAAAGGGTACACGGGGGATAAAGAGCTGCTGTTATAATTCATGCCTCCTCACCCCAGTCTAAGTTAAGCTCTCCTCTTGCTGTCATGCCCCAAAGAAGATCTTCACACATCCTCTTGTTTTCCCAGGTCAGTTCTAGCACTGCTCGAATGCTCGCCTCAGAAAGGAGTTTGTGCACACAGCTAGTCCCAGTATTTTGGAATTGGTCAGGTGCATTTGTTTGCACAAAGTGCCCACACCATTGTATTGATAGAGGGGTCAGGTGAGCAAGCTACTCTTATTCGGCATACATTGCAGAGGATAAAAGCCCTTACTGATTAATGTTGTTATTCATTCATGAGGAGGAGCCAGTGAAGCAGAGCCATTTATCTTTGATACATTTAACAAATGCACAACCAGGCAGGGAAGGAACACAAATCTTATGAGAACTAGTCGAATAATTATGCCCCTCTCAGTGACCGTCAGACCAATATTGTGCTACTGTAAGAGTTTTTTTAAGTATAACATTTTACTATAGTGTTGTCAAGTTTTCATCATTTTAATTATTCTTGTATTGTAGTCTGTCAACCAGTCATATGTCTAAAGGCATTTGTTGGCAAGGATAGAGCAGCTTCTGTCCAGTTATGTATGGATTTACGTGGACTCTAATTATAAGAGCATCATTCCCAAGCCCATGCAAACATGTGCAACATTAATTGTAGAAAGTTTCCTATACGTTCTATTTAATACCATCTGCTTCTGCACATTTGTAGCTGCATCATATGCAGGTCAGCCAGCTCCTCTCTTGGGCTTCTGTGATTAGCATGCATGTTGTTACCTTGGATTTATTAATCAGCCAGTAAGAATATGTCACTGAGAGTAGATCTTCAGTCTATTTTATGTCACTAAACTGTCATCTTGATGCTTTCACTCCAATCAGACGATCCCAGAAATTCCATAGACGCCCTGTTTTGTCTGCTTCCCTGGAGTTAAATAAACATTTGATAATAGATGGTCACCGTGTCCTCGGCCAGTGCTCCGTTTCTGGTTGGTGTGTGCACAGACTCCTCAGGATGGGGAGGGAAGTGGGAAGTCAGAGCAGAGAACTGTTATGTTTTGTCTGGACTACGTCAGTAATGTTCACTTGTATTGTTTTCACTGCTGTGGAAGTTCATGCCACTGCAGAATAATTCCTTCTTTGTCTAAATCCTTCAGGCTAATGCTTTACCTTACCTTCTAATGTACTATAGCAAAATCCATATTGTTTTCAGGGTGATAAAAAATATATAAAATAAGGATAAATATTCTACTTTATCTTCTATGCAATGAAGTTCTCCATATTTTCCATACTTCACCACTGCATCAAGGCGAATGTGTAATTTCAGTATAAAAATATGTCCCCTGGAATCTCAGTGAGTAGTAATACCGAACTATCCAGATCATAATAATAGCTACAGTAACCTCAGGCTTATTTGCAGTTGGATATTACCCTACTGGGTCAATGAGATGCATTGCCATGTATGACATATTTGCAGAACTTGGCACCTGTCCTGTCTGAGTGTGTTTTGCCCTAGCCAGTCCTCCTTAATGAGAGCACAGGAACAACAGAAGCAGATGGAATTGCCTGTGGGATTGTGGGAAGACGTAGGAAGGGCTAGGATGGTGGTTTGGGAGGAAGCTAGTGCCATGTGGTGGTGTGCCTACACTGCCCTCTGGTCATAGCTGCTAGTCCTGCTTGGTGGTCATCCAGGCGCACATTGGCCTGCCAATTAAAGATGGGCCCACAGTCCACCCTGAAGCTTCCTTGAACCCCACAGGCCTCTAACTTCCTTCTATCTTATTTCTCTCCCCTTTCTTCATATGGCTCTCCAGCTAACACCCTACTGTGAAGTCTGCTTTGTTCTTGCCTTCTAACCCAAGGGAACCAATGTGTAGAATTCATTAGGCCATTTTCCTGCCTTTCCTCTTTAGCCAAATAACTCACCTCCAGTGAGGTGGTGCCAGTGCCACTGTCTGTTTTACTTGGACATATGAGCTCTACACACAGGTACTGCATTATAAGCAGAATTAAGATGCAGATGAGGATGAACTAAAGATGTACTCGCTTGCTCCTTAGCATTTTAATCCTGTATGTGTGAGACCTCTGCTTTGGAGAGTAGTTTATCCAGAGTTCTCCACCCTGGGGTTTAAGTAGTCAATGCTGGAGGTCAAAAGTCACCCATCTGGGTGGTTTTGTGCTGATAACTTGTGAGAAAGGCTTAAAGACATAGAAAGATGAGCAATAAATCAGGACAGTGTGGTTATAGGCACTGAGCAGAGCAGTGAAAAGACCTGACTGAGGAAAAATTGTTAGGATCCCAGAAATAAGGGCGGCTTGTTAGCAAATCCTGTCTATATGCCACATATATACAGAGCACAGTGTAAATATTAGGGCTGCAACGATTCATCGATTAACTCGATTAAATCGATTCTAAAAATTTATCGACACAAATTTACTGTGTCGATGCTTCGTTTAAACTCTGTCGCGCTCAGCTGTCTCGGTGTAAGCGGCGCTCCTCACTAGCATTAGCAGCATTAGTGCTGACGTTTTTTTGTGGGTTTATTGGGGGCTGGCAAACCAACATAGAACTGCATTACCGCCACCTACTGGACTGGAGTGTGAATCACTCACGTATACACAAGCACACATTCTAAAAAGCTCTCCGTCGCTGCGATGGATTTCATTTAACACAGAGTGGATCATCACTAGAGTTGCCACCTGTCTCGTAAAATACAGAACCCCGTATGTTACGGGACTCCGTGGAATACGGCTCCGTAACATGCCGTGTTCCGTACTTTACGGGACGGGTGGCAACTGTCGCTGACATGCATTTCCACGCCTCCACTGCTCTCTGTGTGTCTGTGTGTGTTGTGCTCGCTGAGAATTTCAGCTGCTATTTTTGTCTTTACTTCAGCTGTAGCTACCAGAACTGGTTTGCTAGCGAGCGCGGGCCATTAGCACTAGCGATGGTTCGGTACCGGAAGGCCCGCCCCCCAGGACCGAGGGGCTCCTTCAAAATATTTTTTATACTTTAATCCCTTATTAGTGACTAAATATAGACCTGCAGTAGAAACGTATTTTCGAGAATGCTTGTGAATACAAAGCATTACACCATTACTCACACATGCGCCATGGCTCCCGCAGCCACTAGTTTTTCAAAACACTCATAGCAGGCAGCGGTTTTAACTGCGCAAGCGCAAAGAGGCGAAGCTGTGACGGTGAGCTCAAGTAGTGAAAAAGGAAAAGTTTTTCCAGCGTCCAAAACAGCAGCTTTTTCTTTTAGTAACCACCATTAAATCTGTGAAACAGCTGGAGGTCCTTCATCAAGCACCTGATCAGCAAGTGTTAAGGTGAAGAAAAGAGAACTTTGTAGCTGCTCCATTCACCGCTGTTTGTTCACATGGCGAGAAACTGCAGTACGGAAGTTAAAATATGCAGATAAACTGTTAATAAAAAAAGTATTTCTTATCCGATTACTCGATTAATCGCTGGAATAATCGATAGAATACTCGATTACTAAAATAATCGTTTTATGCAGCCCTAGTAAATATAATTCCTTTACTGGTGTATTGTCACTTTAAGCTGAAGCAGATCCTTACATTGGTTCTCATAATGTCCACAGAGACCTCAGATGGAAAGGAAAATCTTTCACTTCCATATGGAGTGGACAGATGCCATCAAGCACTCCCACGTTTGATTTCCAGTGGCGTTTCCTCCGTGATCCTTCAAGACACCTTACAGTTTAGTTTGTGATGGAAACATCCACACTTCATACTTCCACAGAGCTTTTCACTCTGATGGCACTGTGCCTATTTCTTTTTCTCCTTTAATGGAATTGCTATTGGAGACTGCAGCCTGAATTTCTGTTTCCGGCGTTCCAGCTCTAATGTTTCACAAAGTAACACCAAGTCAACAAAATGGTGTGTGCGTATGCTCAATTTTGCAGACAATCAATGCAACACTAACAACAAATCCCACAAGTACTTCCTTTTAGGGTCAATTATATAGATGTAGAATATCCTGTTTTCTTTTTCTTTAATTTAGTACTGTATAAGTATTAGTCTTCTACAGTATTGACACAAGTATGAAGAGAGTTCTGTGTTTGAGAAGACTTCACTAAGCCTGTTAGCTAAACAAGTGTTGTTTACTTCTCTGATCCTATCGTATAGCATTTTTCCTGCATTCTCCCACAGGACGAATTATTAATTTCCATCATCAAACTATCGGCATCTTGTTGTAGAACATGTGGTTAAATCCCAAGAGTCTGTGTGTATCCAACATCAAAGATGAAACTAAAGCTTTATCTGAAGCTTTGGTTTAGAAATGCTCATTTATCATTTTGTAGTTACTTTCTCATTATCAGATTATTTCATGCCTGCAAGAAAGAGGCTTAATGGCAGGGTGGACCAAGCACACGGGTGGGACAGCAACACAGCTGCAAACATCTTCATAGAGCCAGCTGTATCTGAACTACAAGCATCACACAGCAGAAGCAGATGTTAATCAATAGCAAAAATAATTAAGTAAATAAATATAAATAATTCAATGTAATTTGACCTTTGTCTGGAAAAATTAGTTTGGTCTGTTTTTTGCAGGAACAAAGGAGGAAACCAGAGTAAACCAAAAGAAATTAATCAGAGTTCACAAGAAGTGGTGAAATCTGGTGACTCAGGCTGTCACAAATACACAGTCTGTGATTAACTGAGAGCAACTACATACATCAAACTTTTCCACAGAATAAAGGACAACTCTAAGAAGATGGCATGCAAACACTGCAAGCAGACATTCACTAATTATATATCAGCCTCAAATACTGCTAATTATTACAGTGTTCTCAATGTCATAGCATTCCTTCTCACAACTACATACAGTATCTGTGTGTGTGTGAGTGATGTGTGTAAAACAACATCATTAAGCATTTAATGTAATGATTATTGTCAAACTATTATTCAGACACTCTCTTAAACTTTTTGGGTAGGAAAATCCTGTAAATCCTTTGTCTGGCCATCTTTAAATGGAGCTTGGACTACATAATATCAATGTTCATCTCTGTGGCGTTTGGCTCATGAACCCTTAAGTGCATAACAACAATCTCTCAAATTAGCTTTATTATTGATTGACCACCGCTGTGGAAATGAGAAGGATTGATTAAGCTTGACAAAGTGAATGTCTGCAATCAGGCTTACAGTATGCCACACTGTCATCGGCTTTCAGTCTGAATAAAATGTAATGATGCCAGCCTTCTATTACTATTCTGCAGTGGTTGTGTCCTCAGACCTGAGCTAATGGAATAAAGTGCTTTGAGTAGAACAAGCACACACACACACACGCAAATATATTTGGATCCGGCTCAGTAGCCCTAAACCTACTCTCACCTCTATGACCCATACTTAACCCTTAGACTCACCAAAACTCCTTTGAAGTTCACACTGGATAGATGGATGCTGGTATGGATAGCAGTCAGTAATGAACTTCAGTGTCATTTTAGGCCAAGCCCACCCAAACGGTGTTATTCTGAAGTTTCTTTTCCTGCTTTTTGAAAGGTGAACCCTCCATCCATAAAATGTTTTGCTAAACAATTTTTGAATAGCTAAATGATGCACATATGAGGGGTAGGCTTTCCTTTGTATACTCAAATGCACAAGTAGATCTGTGAACTCCTTTGGGATTTCTGTTCATTACCTGCAGTCATGTTTTGAATACAGTGTAGAGCTGTATGTACTTAAGGCGCTTTTTTAACTTCACTTGGGTATAGCACGTGGGAGCAGATACCAGTTTTGAAAGTGAGAAAAGAAAGACATTGCTCTCTGGAGATCATCGGGATTAGGCCTTTGATGTGATATGCTCCCATTGTGCTTTGCACTCGTGAAGTTTCCCCTCACAAGGCAAAGATGCATCTTAACTGGAGCACGTATTTGTTTATGGATGAGGGGCCCGACATCATAGAGCAGTCTCTTACCCAATCAGAAAACTCCCTTACTTTCCTCCTCCGTCAAAAGTTCCTGTCATCTTAACATGCTGCAGCCTTTTCTCCTGCAGCACAGTTGCTATGGTTAGAACTGCTGTTTTGGTTCTGCTGTCAGAGAGAATGACTGATAATCTTACATTGTCTTAAACACAGTGAGATATCAGCACAAAGCATCTGTGTGCTGATATTACAAAAGCAGCTGAGAATGTCTCATTCAAACAAATGTGACAAAACATTTTCTGAGACAATGCAAGATGCTTTGAGGAAAAATTAAAATGAATCAGTAACATGCTAATAATAATACGTCTCATACAAGGTTTTAGATTTTTGTCTACCTCAAAGAGTGCGCACATCTCCCTCAAACCTGTTTGCTGTAACCATCAACCAGTACAGCCAAATCTGCTGCTCAGCAGCACAGAAACAACTGCTGTCCAATGAACACGACGTGAGGAGATTGAAAACAACACCTGCGTTCTGTCAAAACTTACGTGCCGTTTACACGAAGCCGTTTTCACTGGAAACGGTGTCGTTTTGATGCGTTTCAGCCTTTCGTTTACACGATGGCGTTTCAGAAACGATCCGCGTTTACACGAGGACATGTGAAACGATGAAAACGATGTAGTTCCCATGCCAGGCCACAAGTTGGCGTTGGTTTTCTCTTTGCAGTTTGTTTACGCAAGACGCGCATGCGTGGAGTGACACAGTAGGTAGTGCGGCAAATTGTTCATTACTTACAAAACGGCCAATGTGAGAGGTTTTGTGTGGACCGATGATGAGGTTGGATCGCTGCTGCACACAACGCTGAATTACAAAACGGTAAAAACACAGGAAGAGCATAAGAAGCACTCGTGAATCCGCGAGTACTGTTTATCAGTTTGCGCGTGCGCGAAAAACTGGCCGTCGCAACCATAGTGCGCATGTGCGAGTCGAGCGTTTTCAAATCACCCCGGTTTCAAGTGTTTACACGAAAACGCAAGCCGGTGCGTTTCTGAAACGCTCCACTCTGGACCCCGTTTCTGAAACACATCGTTTTCACTCTGTTGTCGTGTAAACAGAAGGGCGAAACGCATCAAAACGACACCGTTGTCGTGTAAACGCAAGGCCGAAACGCATCAAAACGACACCGTTTCAAAATGAAAACGGTCTCGTGTAAACGGCACCTTAAAGGCAAGCAGAAGTGGGTGTGAGTGTGTGTCTTTAAATGTTCATTTTTTGAGAATGCATGTAATACCATGAATTATGCAAATATGCTGGGGCAGAGCATCGTGTGGCATGACTGGATATCAGAGACTGCTTAAGGCACGTTAAATGTTAAGAAATCAATGCAGTCAAGCTGTGGACCCCTGTGTGGATCTCTGTGTGGACCCCTGTGTGGATCTCTGTGTGGACCCCTGTGTGGATCTCTGTGTGGAGCTCTGTGTGGATCTCTGTGTGGATCTCTGTGTGGATCTCTGTGTGGATCTCTGTGTGGACCCCTGTGTGGATCTCTGTGTGGATCTCTGTGTGGACCCCTGTGTGGATCTCTGTGTGGATCTCTGTGTGGATCTCTGTGGTGGGTCATGACTCCATATAGCCCGTCACACTGGGCTCCTGCAGTGTTGTCCAAATAGCTGGCAGGAATTTCTTTTAGACAAATTAAGGAAAGATGGGAGTGTGGTGTGAGGGTGGGCATGCTCCCCATAAACTATACAAACAGGAGGGGAGGTGTTCAAGCTTAGGAATTCAACTTCAGTTGAATACTGTAATAATAATAATACATACATACATTTAAAATTTGCTATAGCATTGGATAGCCAAAGTAAGGGTGAGTGGGGTCATGGCAGCAGATATGAATGCTAGTACATGAAATTATAAAGTATAAATAAAAGAAGACGGCATTTAGATCTCAGACTTATTGACCTGGGTAACTAAGGTAGTTGTATATATTACTGAAGGATATTACAGTAGTTTATGATATGGTTTGTCTGGACTTTGCAGGCAGTATTGTGGGGATTTGATTTTGACTTTCTTTTTATGCTGTTATATGATGTTTACATATTTGTAAACATCATCTTTGCCAGAATTCACTGAGTTTATCTATTAATTAATTAAAGTGAAGAGTTTTGAACTTTGTGTCACTCTTCAGGGTTGTGCGTTCTGTAAAGTGCAGCTACACTGGACAGTTATTGACAGTCCAGTGTTCCCCACTAAGATCCTATGGACAACAGTATTGGGCAGCATCTCTTAATTTTTTCATCCCATTGCTAAAGGCAGACTGTATAGCACCTGAGTATACAGTCTGCCTTTACAAGCATTTTGCTCTAAAGGGCTCGCTGAATTCCAGTGTGGTGCTGTAATAAGGCTTCATGGCCGAGCTGCTCCTGTAGGGGACCTGGGCTGGTAATTATAAAGGGCTCTTCCACTCAGAGCCCTTTCCTTACTACAAACCTTACCCATTCACACACACACACTCATACAACTACTTTTTTTGATGCCTAAGTGCTTTTATAACTTAAAACAAAAGATAACATTTTAAATAGATATTTTCAATGTCTCAGCGTTAAAAAGATTATGACATCATTGCTGTTATTAGTTGTGGGGTAGTTATTTTAAAAAGTGCATTTAATATAGTTTTCAGTTGGAGTTTACTGATAACAAATTAGTGACAATTTGATAGTTTATTTATAGAATCTTGAAGACAGGATTCTATTGTTTGTTGTTGTTGTTGTTGAAACATATGGTACTCAAATGAATAAGAACAAGTATAGATTTCAGAGTTTATTGGGTGAATGCACCATTTTGCCTTACAAAGCACTGTAGATTTCAGTTTATGAGGTGCCACTGAATGCATCCTGAAGCCCCTTTTTTACAGCCTATAGCCCATCCTTTGCAAAGCACACACAATCGATCTCTGACTGCTTAAATCTTTAAGTGGAGATCATGCTGTAGTGTAGATGATGTGACATGATGTGACTGCATGGGAAAAGCTCTGAGTGAGCTCAGAGGAGGGTGTTTGTGTGCAGTGGGGGGATAACGAGTCATGGTGCAGGTGCGAATGCATCTGTTTAGGAGTATGTCAGAGAGAGAGTGTGCAAGAGCTGAGTGCATAGCTCCAAAAATAAAATAGAAAATCAGGTTGTGGTGGATATGTTGGAAATGCTGCAGACTCCCAGTCATTGTTGCATGTTGCATTCTCTATACCATCCTTTATATTCTTACTTTAACCCAAAGTCCACACCCCCTGTTCCCTCCACAAGAGCTAATGTATTTATACCCCTTTAGTACTAAAGTGATAAAGTTTTTTTTTTGTTTTTGTTTTTTTTTTTTTCCATATGAGCACTTGAGCCTCCTAAAGATAACATCTGGTTTAAAAAAAAAAAAAAGTTAAAAATCAACAGAGTCATCAATAATATCCATCTGTAACACATGCCAGGGTGGTTGCAGTTGGTCAGCTGAAATGGAACTAAGCTCAGGACTGAGGGGGAGATGGACTGAAACCAGGTGTACCTTACTCAGTCTCATGCTCAGTGGCTCTATAGATCATAGAGCTTCATTTATTGAATTTCGGTGGTGGGGCGACAGAGGGAATCTTTATGTGGATACTTCCACAAGCTGTGGTTAAAATAAAATATAGTACCCTGTGGTTAGTGTAACTGTTGTAGGAGTTGTTATTTCTTGGTTAACTATATGAAAGGTAAAGAGCTTTTACTGACTCAAGTTCAAATGACTGAATCCCTCAGCACATATCAGTGGTTTCTAACAGCACTATTATTACTATTATCATCACCCACCTGGTAAATCACGTATTTTCTCCGTATAAGAGATAAAGCTTTTACAAAAAATGAAAATGACCATAAAATGAAAGTTATTTTAGTTCAGCCCTTTAAACCTTGGAAAATTATGAGCACAGGCAGCAGGACCTGTGTGTTATCTCAGTGGGTCAGTGTTTGGAGAGTGACACGTTTGTGAGACAAAAAAATGTTCAGATCAGCTGAAACGCCTGCCGGGGGCGGGGTTTGTTGTGCTCGCCACCACCTCTCTTCTTTTTGTTCTGCCGCACAATTAATCATGTAGTGGTGTCCAAAGGTCTACAGTGTGACTGCTACTGTACAGATTTACTATTTTACACTTGTTTTAAGTTGTTTTGGCAACCCTGTAGATAATAGTGGTTGAGCACATATTTGTGAGGATAGTAAAAATAAATAAACTTTAATAAAGTCAAGCAATAATTGGCCTGTTTCCATCAGTCATTTGTTACCACACACAGACAGCATGGGTCTGTTTGTTGGAAGTGTGCAGCTGCAGTTAGGTTAGAGGTACAGTATTCAAATCTCTGTGCTGCTCCACTTGTTCCACTAGTCTTCCTGAAGCATCTCATTTTAGAAATGGCCGTGGTCCTGTTTTGCAGATTAATTATTATTATTATGAACAAAAGCAATAAGTGCTAAATTCACAGATGAACATACTGCATTTGATGGTTTTGTTTTGGGCAGCACAGTGGTGTGGTCTCACATGTCTGTGTAGGTTATGGTCATCTCTGAGCTTGAAAAAAAGGCGACTGGACTTCTTTTTTGCTTCTCGAAGACATTTCACCTCTCGTCCCAAAGGCTTCTTCAGTCCTTAAAACCAAATGGTGGAGGCACCCAGGTGTTTAACACAGACTAATGCATAGCACAGTTACCTCACAGCAAGAAGGTCCTGTGTTCGAGTCTACCACGTTCTCCTTGTGCCTGAGTGGGTTCTTTCTGGGTACTCCAGCTTCCTCACATAGACATGCATAATGATTTTAAATGAGTCCTGTGATAAACTGGGGGCATGTCCTGGGTGTTTGAGCTAAGTTTGATACTGTCTGCAGTATAACAATTAACTGCAGAGCTACAAATTAGGGTGTGTGGTGTATTTTATACATGGTGGTGTCAGTTTGTGCAGGTGTCCAACTCCAGAGTAGCAAAACACTTCCAGACGTGAATATTCCCACAGCTGTCTTTCACTATAGATTTGATACACTGTTAAATCCTTATGTCTCATATTTGCCTCCCAGTTGTCTGTTAGTGATATCTTTAAATTGCATTCATAAGACTGGGCTGTTTTCCATATTCAACCACGGTATGCCCTAGCCCATGCAAAACATTTGATCCAGTCTCTCATCCTGAGAACCGGTGTAGATATCACTAATAGACAATGTCTTTAAAATTACTTTTATTGATTGAGTTTTATGTTCCTTAGTCAGCAAATTCTCTTATGTCTGATGAATTTCCTTTTCTGTCTCTCAGCAGAGTAAGTTTGATGCATTAGTCTTTTAAAAGTGGTTACTTCTGTTCTGCCTTATTGTGCTTTGACTACAACTGATCCATTTTCTGCACATTTTGCCATGTACCGCTCCTCATAAATATTCAGTCTAGCCTTGATTTGATCCTACAGTAGGTAAATCAAATCCATCTGTCTTCTGAAGACGTGCTTTAATGAAAGGGAGATGACTCAAAGAAATCCATCTTTTGCACAACGGTCAGTGTTACAAACCCAGAAAATAAAATTCTTCATTTTACATGCCATGATTTATGTTTTTAAGTGCTTCTCAGTCCTCATTTTCAGTGTCTGATGTTTGGACCCTACTGTACTACATGTGCTCGAGAAGTCCTGAGTACAGGCTCATGAATATTAAAATCCTTTCCTGATTTAAATTTAGGCCATTTTAGTGTAGTTATTTTTGCTAACTGGGCGAGTTGAAGGCAGTTAAATCAGGCAAGTGGCCGAGCTGGGGAGCAAATATTGTCTGTGTGTTCAAAAAACTTGTACTGGCACACGCTACAGTTCATATAGTTTTCTCCATCAGACACCTCTGAAAATTACAGTAGAACTCCTTGTTAACAGTTTCACTCTGGGAGAGCGATTGGTGGCGCACAACCCAGTGATTGTTGAGGAAAAATGATGAGCATTCTCCCAGTCTCGCTTCTTACCTGACAAGCTGCCTTTGGGCTTGGAAACTGCGGGCTCTCATCATCCAGCATTGATCCTTAACATGAAATTCAGGTCAGTTTGAAAGAGGAGTTGGTTGCTAGTTTGTTCTCTGTGCAAGTTTGAACTCTGAGCGCATGTGGAAGTGCACATGCATGCAGTCCCAAATCATCTGCCACAAAATGACCTTCAATGTGAGAGTCGCAAAATTATAATTTGCTCTGAATATCCTGATGTTTTCTGCCAACTTTAGCCCATTTTTTTAACCCAATTATAACTTCAAAGAATTAAAATCGGCGTAAAACTCCAAGCAGTAGTATGATATATGGAGACACGGATATTGTACCTACCGGCAGACCAATTGAATTTCATCCTTCATAAGAAATGCACCAACAGTTTAGGAGCAGGATAAATCATTTGTTCCTATTTGCATACTTTACAGAGTGAGCCTTTTGGTTTGGCTCTGACAGCAGATCCTCGATCTCACACTGCTGCTATGCTATTCTGGAACAGTGTGAGAGCCCATTACTCAAATTGGATGCACAGACAAAGACCTCGCTGCCCCTGGTCCAGATGTCAAAGGCTTTTATGAAAATCCCTAATGTGATTCATCCTGATCCAACCAACAAAGACCTCTTGTTTTTTGCACAAACACAATAAGAGTCTCTTTGATTGCTGCTGCTGAGTCCCTCATTACTGATAGACAAACAGCAGAGAAAAACAGCTGACTGCGGTGCGATTAGAACAAAATGCCTTGTGATAAGCATCTCAAAATCTTGCCGTGTAACCAGCAGAGTTGCCAACATGTTTCAGTGAAGTGTAGCTGCTTTTTTAACATTCACTTTGTCATTCCAATCATCAGTCTATTGTCTTTGTGAGCTGTGCTCTTATTCTGGCTTAAACTGTTTTTCAGAGCAAGCTGCCATAATGGTAACTCATCAAACAGGGAACTGAGAAGCTCTGTTCTCTCGTTACACATATTCATTTTCCTGTAGTTGCCAGTTTCTCCTACCGGCTACAGGTGGACTCCTACTTTTATAGAGCACTTATTGTTTATCCTCTCTACACTAGAAAGTGGTTCAGTCTGACCGTATGTACAGTAGTTACTCTGGGGTAGGACAATTTAATAATGTTTGCCTTTTGTCTTCCCTTCAGTCCCTGGTGATGCCTCCCATTTGTCTAGTTGAAAACAACTTTCCAGCAGTGACTGAGACGAAGACAAACACGGGGGCAGCACTCAGCACAGGGCCAGCTGTGGGCCTAAATGGCCACCATTTATCATTGTAAACTGATTTAAGGAATTGAATGCATATGCTGACGTGGCTGATCTGCTGATTACCTCAGTAATACCCAATAAGATTAGGGCTGCTTCACTAAAATGGTTTTTTTATGGTAGAGATGTGATTTGAAAGTAATAATATGAGGATTTTTCACTTTCAACTTGTTAGTGTCTGTAGTTTAAAATCTAAGTTACAGACAGAAGTGTCTGAGGAGAACAAATGTTAGCTGCTAAGTATAGCAGAAAATGTCTCATTCATTCCTGGTTTTTGGTCATTTTGCATAGTTGCATTGTTCTGGACTATAATAATCCTGGCTCTGAGGAAGTGGTTTTTTACAAGCTGTTTTAAGGTTTCGGTTGGTTTTGAGGCTTCTCCCCGAAGGCCTTTCAAGGGGGTGAAGGCTCAACCCTGCTATTTATTCTCCATATATAGTCAGGCAGCTAGACCACAAAGTCAGGGCAGACTGCCTGTCTGGCGCTGGACTGGGTGTGGCCCACTCTGTTTGCATACAGTGACCAGAGAGAGGGATGGAGAGAGCTTCAAGCTGCTGCACTTTCTCTTGTGTGAACTCTCACTGCTCCCTACCTACATGTCCTATGAGCGTCTTAAAACCCTCTCCACATGTCTTTAACTGCCGAGAACACACATCTTACAACCTGCGTGTAATATCAAAAGTTACCCAGTTGAATATCAGATGTCATTGCATCAAACCTACTGCTGCTTATACTTCACAGCCAGCATATTTATGCAGCGCTTGCTGTACTCAGATACCCTCTCGTGTCATTAGCTCTGTTTTGGGATTTCCTGGTCGAAGGTATTTAAAGGAGCAAATTTACTGTAAGTAGTGCAGTATGAAAGAAAAGTGAGCTCCTCTTTACTGGAAGCAGATCAGGAATGACAGTTGCATTTACTAGGCTCCGCTGAGGGGAGTAGGAGCGAGGGCAGCGCACATCCCTGGAGACACACAGGTCTTTGGGGCAGATGAAATGTTTCAGCACATTTACTATATGCCCATGCGTGCATGCATGCAAACCTTTCTCTCATCTCTCACCAACGACTTGGACATATTAAATCCTAAACAAGTTAAAAAATACAGAAAAACACAGTCACACACACACACATGTGCACAGTTGTACCAGCTGTTCATCTATGTGAGGGTATCGGGCTTAGGCAGAAAAGGCAACAGAGAGAGAAAGACGGAGGGGCACGCATGAGAACGACGTCAGTGAGCTTGATGGTACGAACAGAGAATTAAGCAGGCCTTCTCTTAGCACGCTGAGCCTAGATACTGTTTGATGGGTGAACTTTAGGTTCCATCTTTTTTGCTCCACCCCTCTCTGGAGGGCCTCACCAAGCAAGATGTATGAAGACAGGCATACGCACAGCACCTGACAGCAAAGACAACTTTTATAAACTATTCAGAATTAGTGTGTCAACTTTCTCAATGTTACCTCTGATAAAAGTCCCTCATAAGTTGACTTGTAAATGTCATCCCATTCCAAAACGGGATTAAAGAATATGCCAACTTGAAGCATTTTGTGAAGGAAGAAAAAGGAATTGGCAGAGAGCAGTAGACCTGTCAGGTGTGTGTGTGAAGGAGTGATAGGCAGAGATAGAGACTATGTCTGCGGGAGGTTAGTATTGGCTGAAATTGGCTCAGTTATTTTCCCCCTCACACTCTTGACATCTAGAGGTGCGTGTGAGAGGCATTATGAATTCATAGGCTCCAGGGAACCAAATGAGCTGCCTTCGCCTGGAATTTACACGAGACAGAAATCACTTATTCTCAATGTATTATTTTTCCGTAGCACTTCCACGATAGGTTACACTTTTTCTCTATGCCCCTTCCCGCTCTTCACTTCCCTTCTCCCCATAATCTTCTCCACTGGGCACAATTTCCGTGGCAACTTGGTCACACATTTGATTCAGTATTCTGTTTCCTCCATTTATTCAAAATCCAGTTTTCCTGTGCTGTCCTTGTCCTAAGTAGGTCACCTATCTAACAGTATGACAAGCAAGCTGTATCTCCCCCATCTAATACCAATGCCTGTACTGTAATACAGGGCACTCAAATGAGGATGTGTCCAGCAAGTGTGAAGCAGACACATGAAGAAACAGTTGAACACTAGACCTCTGGGGACATGCTGGCACACATCAACATCAGGCCTCATGTGGCATCAAGTGCCAACTGGGTATTGGGACAGAGGGATGGACTGGGGGGGTTATGGTGCCCTGAGAGACTTACCTCTATCCATGTCTGGCATGTGTTCAGGGGCATCTTGGAGCTCAGAGCAGCCTGTGCATATTCCTGTTGCAACAGCTGGGGCATTATTGTGGCTCCTATGTGTCTGATCTTCAACCCCCCACCACCACCACCACCATGCAGTCACAGAGGCCTTCTCATTTTACATATAGTATGCATGCTTCGTTTATAAGCTGAGAATTAA